>NW_018484809.1:0-3693 GCF_002113885.1 Mizuhopecten yessoensis
CACATTACCTTATTTCAATTTAGGGAAAGATTAATTGATTCAAGGTCATGTAAAGAGAATTAGTTTCTATTTATAGCAACAATGACCTTGAAAATTGACCTGAAAGCAATGACAGCAGCTTGAAGAAATCCTAGGTCTTCATTGGAACACAAGTGAAGGGAACTCTGTGAGAGTGTAGAAACAATATCTAGACAGAGGACATCGAAACAAAATTCCTCTGATAGACGATGGGTCTGGAAAGTAAATAATGATTT
Organism: Mizuhopecten yessoensis; assembly: GCF_002113885.1. Classification (NCBI taxonomy): domain Eukaryota; kingdom Metazoa; phylum Mollusca; class Bivalvia; order Pectinida; family Pectinidae; genus Mizuhopecten; species Mizuhopecten yessoensis. Next base: position 255 of record NW_018484809.1, read on the forward strand.
TTAGCCTCAAACCTTTACTTCTACACCCCTATTGTTTACTAACAAAATCCTATATTTTACGCACCGTCGTGTGAAATCTCAAACGGAGAATTGCTTTATATCAAATTTTTAATTCCTTTGTGGACCTACGAATTCACGGATGAAGATAACCCTCAAAACCAACGAAATTAAAAACCCCACGAAAATAAGTGATTTCACTGTACATAACAAAAATGCCTTGACCCAATGAGTTTGAAGCCAACTCAAACTTTCTGGTCCAGTGTATACTGACCTATATATGATACAGTCAATCCAGGTTTTCTTAGTATATTTATCAATGTTTTCAAAACTTCCATTTCTAATTCAGGTGGTGGCAAATTGACCTCACACCTTCATAATATAAAGCAACATTGTGCACTTATGTTTTTAATCCTAAACAGTGATATGTAAATATGTTTTTTTGGTGTTTTTTTTACAATTATACTTCTTTTTTTCTATCTTGTAAAGGACTTAAATAGGTACAATTTCACTAAACACAAACAATCAATTGAAACTTCATTATAACTATACCGAATAAAAATAGTTTGTTTTGTACATGTTCTGGCCATTTATCTCAATTTCTTGACATGACTGCTCAGAAGCAGAATATTGGTGTATATATACAGACAGAAACTTAGCTAGTTTGTTTCCTGATAAAACAATTTTCAAAATTTTCAAAAACATATTAAATGTCCTAATATACATTTACCCTGAACTATTAACATTTAAGTACAGTAGATATTTAAGACAGCCTTTAAAAAACTTGCAGTCAATGAGGTAATTCCTCACATCTAATAATTCTCATTTTGTACATTTGACCTTTTGACCTTACAAAATAGTAACATTCATGCCTTCAGCACCTCAACAAGGAAGTCTTTGTTTTGACTAACAGTGTTGGGTTGGTGAGCTCTGCAGGGCTGAAGTTTTCAACATGTGGTCTGCTTAATGACAAACAAACTCACTTGTCCAATCAGGTACAATTTCATATTAATATTTTAATAATATCATTTTATTGAAGTTCATAACTAGTTTATTAAATTTTTGGAGACATTTTGTAAAAATATATTTGAAAGATTTGAGTTACTGACAAGCTGAATATGTCCAAACTTGTTAGATACACACCAAAGTTTCAAATTATATTTCTGAAATCAATTTTTAAAATGAAATTTCATAAATATCCAAACATTTACCTTTATTTCTTTTTTAGTTTAAATACCGTAGATATATATTTTGAAGACAACAGATGTTTAAAATATAAACTTTTAGATTTTCATGTCAGTGGAATAAATTATACTGAGTTTATTCTTACATTCAGTCTTACAAAATAATAGGTTTAAATTAAAACAAACATCCAAGATGAAAAATGTTCTTTATACCATTTTATCAGACTTATCAAAAAAAGATAAAACTTTAATTCAAATACTTGGTACAAATGAGACCAAATTGAATTGTGCAATGTCAGATTGATTTTTACAATTTTGCAATCAAATGGAAGTTGACTATACTTTATTATTACAAGATCTTTCCTATTGATAGAGTACTCCAATTTCCGCACTGTAGCTGTACAGGTGGTAAAACCAATGAAATCAAAATCTTATGTAACAAAATAAGGCCAATTCAATTAAATACACAAGTCTCATATTACTTACAATGCCAGGGATTATAAATAACACACTGTTCTTACTCTTCAAGATATAACTCTAGCTCTCAAACACAAGACTGGGAATACGTTAAATAAGTACGTTAAATAAGTTAAGTTAATTGATGGCTGCAGGCAAACCTGTTTCTATGTCCATAGTCTATAATTAGCACACAATGTAAGCAGACTCAGATAATTTAGGTTGACCACATACATCTTTACATAAATTCATTTTAATAATAACATAATTTATGTCGCTCAATTGACACAAAGTTGCCGATAGCTATATACAGAGATAGACTTTACAGGTTTCTGGCTTAGAGGTCCTGTTTGATGCCTTGCATTTTACAAAATTGGTGCCACGACCAGGATTTGAACCTTGCCCCTTGTTATGCTTAAGATTTAAACCTTTAAGAATTAGGGTCAAAAAAAAAATAGTAGCCTTATGAATGTTCATTATTAATACTATGTGAGGGAAAATTTAAATGAATTGCAACATCTACATTGTACCCTATACATAATGTATGTAAATATAAATTTTATTTAATCTACAACAAATTTGAAACAACTTATATTAATCACTCTTGCTGGCCCGTATGTTAGCACACGCGGGATCTTTATGTGGGAGGAAAACCGAAGTATAATGAGAAAACCAACATTGTCAGGCAGGTGACCCCATACCACAAATTCACGTCTGATCGGGGAATCGAACACTGGTCATCTTGGTGAAAGGTAAGGGTGTTATCTTTAATATAAAAGCTTGAGGAATGCAATTGTGTTTGAAATAATTGGGTGCAATATGCTAATTCAAAACATTTCACATGAAGTGATGGGACATCAGTTGGAAATTCAAAATTGATAATCAGTTGGAATCAATTTGTACTACAAAATTAATGTGATTTAAGAGATTAAAATCAAAATAAGACACAGTAACCTGTTTTTAAATAAAGTACCATAACAGATACACTCATCCAATTCCATGCTCTGATTTTGTTCAATTTTGAATTTTAGATTTTGTCTTTGTATAATATCAATACTGAACATGTTTCAGTAATAATTATAACTTGTTCTTCTAACCTTCACGTAAAGTCTACAGACAGTTTTAAATCAAGGATTGCTTTTCTTGCAAAATGACAACAATTATCAGAACAACAGGTCTTAGCAAGTCATTTTTGTGAATCTTAGCCAATCATCGACCCATTATTACCGGGCACTCAGTTTTTCTATCCTCTGTATACTGTTCAATACAGCAAATGCATACCTGTACGTCAATGTATAGGAAATCTATACCTGAATACAGTGTAGGTACCCCGAACACCTTCAATTTTAATGTCTTTCTAATCTCTTTTTCTATGACAATTTATAATACAGGTACATGGATTTTTATTTTTTTTGTTGAATAAGAAATGTCAAATTGAGTCACGGGAATAGTTTGTCGAATAAATGCCAAATGGCTTTTTAATGACCAGTACGCGATAATTCCTTTCAAATAACAAAAGTTATTGAACATCCTTCTGCTCATGTTACCACGTTCTATACATTGTGTATAGTGGCCTCCTGACTGCGACAGATATATTTCGTATGGGGCAATACATATATACAACCTTTAAATGTCTGCAGGAATTTACACCATACCGTTTCAAAGACTTTCATTGAAATGTAATTTGATTTAAAGTACAAAGATGTAATGAGTTAAGGAAAAGTCGAAAAAAAATTGAAGTTAAAAAAATTACTGGATTTAACTCATTCACCCCTGAAATTTTATAATGAACTACTCCAACC
>NW_018484810.1:0-3694 GCF_002113885.1 Mizuhopecten yessoensis
CATCTCGTCTAGCTCCGAAGCCGTGGCGGACAACATGTCGGGCTTAAAATCACTGAGCAAATTATATTTCCCTTGAAAGAACGCTGGGAATACACCTGACTTCATGTGGGACGAAAGCCGTTCGATCACCTTGATGAACCAACGTGACCTTCCCTTCACCACTCCCATGCTTTTCTTGTGCTGATACAATATGGCATTTAAGATGACGCGATTTGTCAAAGGATGCAAGCAAAATGAATGTATGTCTTTGATTCTCTCTATCAACATGATGATGTCTCTGAAATATTGTCCTGTCGTCATCTGACAGATATAATGAAGAGCCCTGTCCTCTAGACAACCTATGTTGAGACCCCAGGAGCAGACAATACTGCCATCGTAACCACACTCATTGCTCCATGGCATCACAGTTGCGTCAAGGTAGAACATTTTTTCACCTTGCGTCAAGACGTCTCTGATATTCTTTTTGAAGTCTGTGTGGAACTCATAATACGGTCGTCTGCTTGCTATTGGGACTTGCAGACGACACTGCTTCGGAACTTCACTGATTGAAATGCAGGGTACGATATTGAGTGTGAAGAACAAATGCGGTTGAATGGACTGGTTCGTGTAGAAGTTGATCAACAAGGTTCCGTCTTTTTTACCAGAATATGATATGTCCATGGTGTGATGTTTTTTTGCTCTATGAGGTCTAGCCTCCTTTAAAAAGTCCACAGCTGCTATGATACCTGCAGACAGGAATGAAAAATAGGGACTTTATCAACAGACCTCATTACATTTGCTTTTTCTCTTAAATCAAAAACTGCAGGTTCAAATGGTTTTCCTCAGTTTCAAATAAGGAAGAAAGGAAAAACGAAAGAGAAGACAGATGCGGTATCGTGTTAAAATCCTAAACAAAGTCTACATGATGCCTTGCCTGCATGTAGAAACTGACAGGCAAATAAAGGTTCATGGACATTTAAAACTTACCGTCATTGAACCAGTGGAGGATAAAGTCAGGCCTAAGGAACCCGTTTGTATCCACACAATGACCCCACTCTTTAGAGATCTGCATCTTGTCTACGGAAAACAGATTCTCGTTGACACCTAGAAGGATTCTATGGCTTGGGAATTCGCTGGGGGGCTTGTACACCATCTGAAAGGAGGAAACATTAATTCTGTTAATCTCGTTATTATCCTCAGTACGAAATGAGCAGTGGCAATGTTAAGTTATCAGAAGAGACAATAACTGTGAGAGTATTGATAATGATACCTTTATGTATTGGAAACTAATCAGGTTACTTCAATTAAAGTTATACAGATCGTTGTTCTGTTCTGAAATCTATCTAGTGTTGTGATTTTGCAAATCTATAACTGATTATCACAAGAGGAAAACCGCCAGAAAATCTGCATATTCACCGTGAATGTGTCGGGTTTTGCAGGCCTCTTAATAGGTACAAAACACTGGAATTCATTAGCATCAAGGGCTCGAAGATTTTCAAGTTCAGGCTTGCCTCCCCTTATTGAAATGTACTTTGGAAACAAAGGATGTATCCCATAGGCAGTGTTCGCAATCCTGGCGGCAAGCCCCATCGCTATCCCAAATGAGTTTTCCCTCCGACTTTCTAGTTCCCCTATGGTAATCCTTTCATTAAGAACTCCTGTGATAAAGTCTCCAAGTTCTGGAGGTCGGGTGGCCACGCCATCAGCTCCCTCCACTTCCTCGATAATGACGTCATCATCATCATCTTCCAGCATGTTCTCTCTAGCTGCGTTCGTCGAAACAACGTCACACTACGTCACAGTCGTATGCTGTAGAAACGAAATATGCTGGTAATATTAAAATGGTTAAATAGTTAAATTGTGGCAATTGGATAATGACAGAAAGGACAACAATCAACAACAGTTACTACATCTTCTACACACAAAAACAGCGTCTTCTACAAAAAGATAACAATAACAGACCTTTCACAAAAACGTACAGCAAAAACAGTACCATTTACAAAAGGACAACAATTGTTCATTCCACATAGACATTACGTTCAACGAAAAATCGCTGGCGGCAAAACCGAGTTAGTAGATAAGAAAATGTCTTTCCGAAATTTTGCCGTTTGATTAAAGTTTGCATACGATGAAAAAATGCTTGTTACTACATGTTCATTAGAAAGTATATTCTTTACCTTTAAAAGCAAACTCTTCTGTCTGATACGATCAGAGAGGCATCATAGAAGAAGTTCATTATACGTAAAAATCAATAACATTCGGTACTGCACAATTGTAAGATTTTTCTGAATCGGGAAATTTAAACGAACTTTTCCTCTTTGTCTCGGTTTCATTTTGCACAAACTAAAACCAAAAGCATTGTTTTTTAAGGTTTAAAATAACATACTTTGGTCTAGTCCGAAATTACTGACTATCCACCCCATCAAAATTTTCGAAAATACAGACTAACACTGTACGATGTACTTATGAGATTTTTTAAGTATTGCCCATCTGACAAAGAACTTTTTTGCCACCGAGTATTTTAGCTACAGGCGACAACAAGTCACGTCGAAATTTCAGGGAAGTAAAATCCATTCTGTTCTTGTCATATCATTTGTCAACAACTAGCATACTCATTTTTAAAATCTTCACAGACGCTACGATATTATCTAGATTTTACAGTATGTTAGATTTGGACGAATGGTAATTTTTTTTAAAGGGAACAAAGTGAATTTTACTACTCTGCATTTTCGACAGGACTTGTCGCCTTAAGTATAGGTTAGGGGTAGAGTGTATCTCTGGTTGTCTATATATACTAGGTATATGAACCAGTACAGCAGTCCTGTCGTGGCGTCCGTTCTAATGCATCACTTCCATTGTAGTAACCAGTTACGCCCGACAGTCGAGGACGTCACTGCTTTCGTTAGGTACAGTCCTAAGTCCATTTGTCGGGGAGTCCCTATAGTGAGTGCGATTTTAAAATTTATGCTAGTGTATGTATTTCTCAAATCAATTTCGATTATGATATTTCGGTCGTAGCTATATTTATCACTGGCTTTCCCAAAAGATAAAACTGACCACACTGGACGTTTGTTTCAGGTAATATAATGTCATTATAAACTACGTACATTTTATGTAAGAGACCTTTTATCAACATGAGTATATTCGATTTGTCACCTATCGTCAGGAAATGACACTTCTTTTATGGAGGTGTTACAATGTATTTGGATTATTGTCGAGCGACCTTGGCAGATAATTGATTTGTAAACTTGATTCAGTGTATTGTATGTGTACAGGATATTAATTGATACACCATACAGTAACATGAATTCTGCTTTATTCAGTTTAGATATTAAACTATACACCATAATATGATTGCCAAATGCAAACCTCTATCATCTAAACCAGAAGCAGAATACGTCATATTGTCAATGGCATGTTACAAATCAAGTATCCGAAACAGATCTGTGCACGTTATAAACAAGGTAGACATTCATTGTCATAACAAACACTTGTTTTCTATTGTTAAACACCGACTACACGCATGAATTGTATTTCTATGTTTACATATATACGATATAAAGTGTACACCATTTTCTTTGGTGATAAATGTTGATAAATGTGTATACCTGTTTCAATATATTACGGATGTGATGGAGAGACGAGTGTGGTGATTATTTTCTTGTCACACTGCTAAAGTATAGCACACCTAAATATTTAACGTCAACTGATATTG
>NW_018484811.1:0-3697 GCF_002113885.1 Mizuhopecten yessoensis
TGTTGTTATGACCTCATGAATGTTGAAAAAAATAACTTTCATTCCTTAACTATTCAAATCTTTGAATTGAGGTTGAAATGTCCATCAACAGCATGTAACCATGCTGATGTGTAAAATCAGCGCATTATCAACGCGATTGGATGATCACATACTGGTTAACATGGAATAAACTATTTTTCAAATAACACGAAATTATCTAAATACAGTACGAATACATTATATATTATAATGCAGTTAATTTTATTTGTTTTATTTAACGTCGTTTTCTGTGTTTGACTCCGCCATGATCGTTTAAAAAATTACATTGTAATAGTTGTATGGTTTGTCATTGACCTACTACAAATCCATAGAAGGTTTTGAGGATATTACTAACCCTCTTTGGGTCCATAGTAGGTCGGAAACAAATCATTTGACTAATTTATTGCACAGAGGACCATTTTTATTAATCAAAATAGCAATCATAATGTGCATGAATAATATCATAGTTATTAAGGGGTTCATTCAGATACCGATTCGGTGCATGACGTAGACACTTTAACGTAGTCTCTATATAAAGTTCCGTCAAACTGGATCGTCAAGACGCTTCCAAATATAGTCCCTGACGTCATACATTGAACATATGTATGTGACTCCTTGTTACGTAATACGACTTTGAACATACGAAGCGACGCCGAAAATCGACGTGTAACGGCCATATTGCCCCCTAATAAATACTACTTACCCTCTATTGTCTCATATGGGGTAATCATATTACATGTTTTTAACTAATAAAGTTCGACGATTCCCTCCGGGGTGGAATGACATCTTTTAAGAAGACCCCGCAATGATCTTTATGGAAAAACTCCACTTTGAAGTTTAAGGAAGGAAAATTACGTCCCAGACAGAGCTTAGTTTGTGTACTAAAGTACTAAAACAAATAATAAATATGAACAAATTGTAATGTTTGTATAATTATGAAACTAGATATGGTTGTTCTAGGAGTTGAATACTGAAGATGCAGTTTTACAGCGTCTTTTCTTTTGACTATATATTCAGCAAATGCTATGTACGGTATAATCCCAGCGCTTTTAAACACTACGTTTTGGTGGAAGATCGCTCAACTATTGAACAAACGTCGGACAAATATATTCATTTTTTGTATTATCAATAGTCCAGGTGTGTGTTAATAGTCAAAAACAACGAATGCATTGTGATAACACAGCTACATCATATGTGTCTGACATCAATGTGTTTGGGACATTTTTACTTGCAATAATTAAAGTGATATTGAGACGGTGTTCATTGAATTTGTTTTGCGACTTAAGTGTTACTTGTAATTTGCTTCTCACGCCAATGTCATCATCTACACAAAAAAGTATGACACTTAATCAGGTATCATAGCGCTGACAATGGGTTAAAGAATGTCATATAGGAACACATCGCGGAAAGGAATACTCACACATATCGATCTCAATAGAAATCAGCAATGATTCATAAAGTCAACCGGCAGAGACATTTTCCATTCAGTGAAGTGTAATAAAACAAGAAAATGAAAACTACCTCAGCGGCAATAAATAATGATCTAATCAAACAACAACAACAACAACAACAACGGAAATAACATGGAACAACAACAGAACACAAGAAACAGCAAGCACGTGCAATATCAGGAACTAATAACAATAGTAATAATAAGAAAGAACCCAATCAGAACAGGAACTAACGACAGAACAACAACAACTATAAAACAGCAACAATAACAGGATACAGCGGTAGCAGGAATTTGAAATAACAGGAAGAAACATCAGGCGTTACAACAATAGGCAGCAGAAACTACAGGCATCAACATCAAACAGCAATTGGAAATCACAACAGAAAAGAAATAAAGACATCAGAAGCTAGCAACAATATGAACTAATGACAGCAGGAGCAAACGGCATCAAGAACAAACAACAAATGGAATTAGAAACAACAGAAACTATAACCGGAACAATAGAAGAAGACACAGACAGAGAAGTTTTGTGAAAATCACCAATATTTCTTCTGTCAGATCCAGATTACATGTAGATATCCATCATTTATAAAAAAAATCAGTTCTGAACTGTCACAAAAACATGATGAATCCAATTTATCATTTGAAAAAGTACCAGGGTATTGTAGATGTTTTGTTTGTGAATTTTGTCTGCCAATAATAACATGATTTTTACACTAAAATAATGTCTGCTGTCTCCAACAAATTGCAATTAGGTGCATAAATGTGTATTGAAATGCTTATCACTTGTAGCCGATACTGATAAAACAATAGCAACAAACACATATACTCCGATATATATATACATGTATAATGGGACGGCCGGATTTAGTGTACAATGAACTCGCATAACTAAAATTCAGATAAAAACTTAGGCTGCCATAAAGGATGCAGATTTGTTCCTGATGTGATTATGAATTTTTACTTTCCATCCAATGCCCCATGTTTCTTTTATACGTTCGGTTTAGTAACACTCAAAACTATTATTACTAAATATGTTACAAAGCTTTGACAAAGACGATTGTAACTGTTTAGAAATGCATTTAAGGTAGTAAGACAACATGTACTTCTTCAATGCTATCTACAAAGCAGATGATAGATTAAAAAAATCTACAACCGGAGGAGTTATTGTTCTTGTTGTCTAACCTGAGACTCTGCCGATGGTTTGCTAACCAACTTATTTACTCGAGGGTCGAAAATGTTTCTGTTACATCCTCAAGGTAAGGGATTGTTTTTTAACTCCCATACAATTAGTCCACTTGTCGCCATTTGTATGACGTCACAATTGCCAACCATTCACGTGTTATGACGTCACAAGTTAGCGTGTGCTATTCTGCACGAGACTTTCTCCCTCTAGTGGGTGACAAGCTGATTTAAAATAGGCGACACAGCTCTGAAGTGTGGGAGCACAATCAAGCCACATGGATACACGACCAACAACCTACATGTACATCTGGTTTACATAAATTGAGAACAAGTGAAACAAAACGAAGATTCTGTATAAGAGTTTGTATCAATTAATATTTCAGGAAAAGGAGGTTTAAAGCTGATTTGAGCGAATAATTGATTTTTGTGTTATGTTTCGATGATGTATTCAGTTTATGTTGTTCTTGGGTGAACAGTCAGAGGGATTTTTAACAACGATTGACTGTCACTGTATACGTTTCGCTATGTTTTCCATGTGTTGAAACGGTGAACATTTACAACACTGTACATGTAATACCCATCTGTAAACTTCTCACACATATCAAAAGCTAAAGAGAAATAGCCATTACGACATTAGTATCAGTTCACTAACGTCACTTTACTTAATATGATATCCAATGTAAAATGTAACATAATATTATATTCAATGCATGAACTAAAATAATGTGATATTCAATGCACGGGGTAAACTAATGTGATATTCAATGCATGCGATAAAATAGGTGATATGTATTGTACAAAGACACCATTATTACTCGTGTATACCTGTATCACAGAGTACTTTAATCCTACATTGTTTATTATGCTACATCACCAGTCATCCCGATATAAAACCCTACCAACGTAATATAACACCATCTTTCGTACACATATTACATAAACCCTGGCAGTTACGTAAATAACCACCCCATGGGCAAACTAAAATCCTTCTTTAAGTCCATAACATCTCTCGTATACCTGAGCATACTACCATTCATTTTA
>NW_018484812.1:0-3699 GCF_002113885.1 Mizuhopecten yessoensis
CATAACTTTCATAATTTAAAAAAAAAATCAAACACAAGTATGTGTTATCAGCTGACTCAAAACCGAAGTACTCCGATTACAGTTTTGTCGTTTCGCGCAATGCAAAGTTGTTTCAGATGGGTTTTTTAATTAAAGTTGTGGCATAGGAATATATCTAAGGTTTTGACCAATCGCAGCACCTTCAGGGTTTATTACACGTGTGTAATACCACATTTATGACATGGCCGTATGACATAGTACTTGGGTGAGCCATGTGATGAAAAATAATATTTATACCAATATCTTAGCTTTCAAGACATTCTTATTCTCACTCTCTGTACCTTAATATTAATTTAGCCAACAATCACCATATGGTGGCCATATCATCCCTGATCCATTGTCTTTTCGTCGTCTGCCAGGCGGCCATCTTTGAATTTTGACAGTAAAACGTTGTTATGGCATCTCAAGAAGAACGTATCAGTTCCTGCTCTGAACAAGGAGGTTCCTACTTTAGTTGTTCTTGATTACTTTTTGACTAATTGAAGAACAGGATTGCGGCTTTGTGGCCATTTTGGAATTTATCAGTAGCGATTGACATCGAATCTAATTGCTTTATCTTTGAAAGTACCGGAGGGATCTGTCTTAATTTAGAATCACGATTCCTCTTGGTTCATACTTGTGCATGTTTCGTTCCCCGCTTGATCAGACAAATATTTGTAACTTTCTAAAATTGAGGTAGGTTATTCCTGTTCCCTTTTTGCATGTTTCATTTTGAGTCTGATCAGAAAAACATTGATAGCTAGCAAAAATCAAAATGTCTTATTCGTTCTTTATTTACATGTCTCCCTTCTGCATCTTAGTAAACCATGACTGCGTATAAATTAGCGTATACGCAGTGAAAAACGGGTTCTGCGGATTGATACTGGTTTCAAATATGGCGCCGTTCCCGCCCACCATAGAATATGCGTTCATACTGCCGTTAATTCGCATATCACAAGTAATGACTATATGTACATGTAGTATGCTTTGTATTAAGATTCGCTCTCGGGATAAATTCGATCTTATAAATGAATGATGAAATACACAGTAGCGTTTACAAGAGTATCAATCAAACAGATATGAGAAAACAATCACTAGAAACATGCGACAAATTAAACATTTACTACACAATATAACAGGTGGATCTTGGTACTCAACTTAAGTCGTCGTTAGCTCTGTCATTCTTTGGTCTTTTCTTTCCTTTCTTCTCTTATGTTTTGGATCGAAAGTCATGTCAACACCAAAAGGATCATTTGATATTTTTTTGTCAAATTTCCTACTGCTGTGTTTGACATTGACCTTTCAAAGCTAGCTTGTTTTTTTAACACATATACTAAAATATGTACCCAAGAAAGGCTGTTGTTATCGCTGCTCAACCGTCGGTGTCATTAGCGAGCTCCATTCTGAACCCCTTTCCAGCAACTCTCTTAGGATTGCGGATCTCCAGGGTTGCTCTGTCCACTACTCTTCGACGTTTGGTTCCAGTAGCTCTCCCACTCGGATCGATAACCAAGAGGATGCCCAATCTTCCTCAGCCCCAGCTCCCTCACGACGACTAGGGTCATGTTCTTAGGATTCCTTAGACCCCGAACATTCTTCGGCAGATTTTTGACCAGAAATCTACAGTCCTCGTCCGCTAGAAAGTTACTCGCAAGCAACTATTTGTGTTGTCATGCATTGTGCTAGATTAACTCGAAGTGCCTTCTGTTTACCCAAAGAAAACGTAACCGTTGATCTACCTATGCAACCCTATTACTCAAAACAACCCAAAAATCGTTTGTAGAGATTGCTTCGTAATTTTCTTTTCCTTTTATGCGGGAAAACCTTCATTTTATGTCATCACAACTTGTCTATTGGTCTAGTCCTACATGTCACAGAAGCAACGTGACACTCGGTATCGGTAAACCGTGTGACTGTCCATGTTTCCTAAACTGGGATGGTCAAGATATCGCAAATATCAAAAGGAATGGGAGCTAAAGGCCGCTGTTTGGGATTGAGTTAGGTTAGTTTAAACAGTGTTTTATTGAACCGTCAGGCAAGGTTATTATACCCATTAAATGTTAGTGGGATTGGAAAACAAGAGCTTATAGCTTATATTAGACCATAGTATACTGTGTCTACATGTTTTTTTACTGTTGATTTAGTTGTTCGCTGTACATTGTATTTACTGTTGAAACCATTTACCAACTAGACGCTTTATCCTTAGTACGTCATAGTATATAAATGTGTAGTATTGATTGATGATATGGTAGGAGAATTTTAGGCGGGGAGATAATCTAATTAATCTCATTATATTAAGATCAACTTAGCCCTGTAAGCTGTTAACCCTGCGGTCAATGGGTTGTTGTTGTTGTGTTGTTGGGATATCGATCGCGACCCAAGGCGTTGATCCCCTCAGAATTCCGCCATTACTTGGTTGTCGGCTGTATTATACGTCGCTATATATACACATGTCTGACATTTATATGGAAATTGATGACTTTTCTTGCTACCTCAAGGCCAAATTTGTTTTCCTCTTTGAAAATGGAGATATGGAACTTGAAAAAATAAGCGATTCCACCTGAGTAAATAACTTAGGCTCTAAGTAGGCATGTTATAATGTGTTTCTGCCATGAATAGCTGACGAACGGATTAGTCAGTGGTCCGATACACACCATCATGTCCGCGGCTATCTACCTCTGGACTACGGCCAATCTTTGGAACTGCCTTTCCCCGTCCGTATTAGTGGGATCAGGTGGTCTATTGGCGGACACTCAGCTCAGACCGGAAGTGGTGTGCAATTAGCAAAGATATTGTAACGTAGCAATATCCGTCACGGAAAGGACAAGCACCACGTATGCATAAGCACCGAAAATAATAAAAGGTTCATGTTGCAATTTATAAATACTTCTTGAGATGTTAAATTCAGAACAGGAAAGCACTTTCGTCAGTTTGATTTGATTTTAAACCTGATTGCTTGGAAATATCAACATGCTTCTTCAGAGATCCGTATCGAAAACATTTGGATAAAAACACATAGAAAAACATCAAACGAACTAAATAAAAACACATTCAACTCATGTTATTAAAAACCTTACATCAAAACAGTTGAAATAAAAACACTTTCGGCGCGTGTGAGACAAGATACACGTGTTTGGCCCACTAGCACGTGATATCGTTATCGGGTATTTATGTTGCGTGTCTATTTGGGAAATAAAGATAAGAATCTTAATTGATACATTTAGATATTGACGCGCTTGAGATACTGGACGCTCCCTACCACACACCGCGACAACATGGTCAAAACACGTGGTCAGCACATATTCATCAAACTTTAAAAAGATGCACACAACAACTGCTCCATCACCAGGTGTGGGGTCCGTGTCTCTCGCCAGCGCTCGTTGGTGCAGTTCATAGGTTCATGGCTACTGACGGCAGACATCGACCTTGGAGTGTGGGCAAACCTTAGTAGTGTGGGTTCCGTTGTTACTCAGAACGTTTGATTTGTAAATGTATTGAGTGATTAGAAAACTTACAACCCTCTGATCAAAGTTGCTTTAGTGCTGTTGATGTAAGAGTAGACCATTGCCAGACACAGACATGCACTTGGTGTAACCTTAGCTCTTTGTAGGGGATACGTTAACAAAACTCTGGATTAAAACAAATTCGGTTTCTTTTGCTTCTTTTGTTCTATGATATGAC
>NW_018484813.1:0-3700 GCF_002113885.1 Mizuhopecten yessoensis
CTACCATAAACATAGAATAGGCTAGGTTAATGTCCATAATAACATCAGAAGTATCACGTACTTACTGTCTCACTGTATGAAATACATCCTACCATAAATATAGAATAGGCTAGGTTAATGTCCATGATAACATCAGAAGTATCACGTACGTACTGTCTCACTGTGTGAAATAGATCCTACCATAAATATAGAATAGGCTAGGTTAATGTTAATACGATGGAGATAATTAAGCAAATATATAATCAACTAAAGTGTTAATTGTGGGTGTTAAACAACCGCTATGATTTGATTTCTGGACTTTAAATGGTTATACTGTCGCTCTTACTAACAAAACTACTCAGTCAACAGATAACGTCACTGATCAACTGTACTACAGTTATATCCAAAACGAAATTAAGAGGAGGTTCCTTTTATTCAAAAACCATTGCGAATGGGACAGAGATTCCTGAGTTCATCACTTCGGGATTCAACTATTTTCCTGATATGTCGATCTGTATATGTATCTTTATGATTTATCAATTGCTCGTTGCTTCCAGGTGATTTATTGAAGTGATAACGAATCATTTTGTTATTTAAGAACAAGTTAAACAAATGCATGATTTCATGGTTTCATACACGCCCTAAATCACTTATTATTTCAAGAAATATTTATACATAAAATTGTCGGAAGTATACTAAACATGTCCAGTTATAACACAGTGTAATGTCTGAAGATGAGGTCATTGTTGAATGCAATGTAAATATGTTATATGAAACAAACAAACAAATAAACGAAGAAAAAGACAAGGAAAGAAAAAATTGAAAATAAATTGATCGTAAAAGAAATAAAAAAATGATTCATATATAATGCACACTCTTTATTACAAGACTCACAAGCAGGGCAAAGTTAAAATACAATTTGCAATGTAAAGAATGAATAAAACAGTAAACGAATATTTAACATAAAGAAGAAAACATTATAGCGTTTTTTTGTTTTTTTGTTTTTTTTTAATATATATAAGTGATATAGCATTATAACAGTTTTATAAATATCAAAACGAAAATATGTAACTATTGTATCAATCAACTAATTTATGGCCATGTCAAGTTATACAACACAAGATATCCAACTAACTACGGTATATTTTGAATCTTCCCCATGTCAAGGTTTCGCCCTTCACTTATAAAACCAACATATTCGCCCAGTTTCAAACTTTGCTTTCATACGTTTCTACTTTAAATGATTCAATGTACACAATTTTGTCCTTTAAACAGACGGCGGATATTTAACTGTTACGAAACTGTATTGGTATACAGTAGTTTATTCAATATGAATTATTACTAGTGCTGTCCGCAGTGTCTTTGATACACCATGAACCTCCAATTCATAATTTTATTAGATAATAGAATAAACACAAGTCCTTGATTGGCAAAATATAACATACTTTTAACTTCGACTGTGCTTCATAATTTATATTCTCGCGGTTTAGCGTAGTAAGGTTACTTTTACTGCAGCCTTTGGTTGGTGAAAGCCACGCGTCCAATAGGTTATTTGCCAACATATATCCTTAATGGAGTAAGATCTAGGGTCATTGATTATACAGGAAAACTTTGTTTTAAATATTAACTATATTTTCGAAATTAATCATATCTTAAAGTTGTTGTTTTCGTCAAATGATTATCAGACTTGGGAAAAGTGTTCAATGCATTCTTAATACCATACGATTGTCAATCATTTGTCACTTTTATGGCCTGACAGATATTATGGGGTATACTAATAAGATTAACAATAAAACACGAACAATAAATATTAAGCCGTCATATTTTCTTTAATAAACAATGAAGTAAATATATTGCAGCCCGATTTTTTATGAGAAAATGAATGAAACGTAATTCATTATTATTATTTCAACATTGTTTTATATTTTTTTTTAATTTTTATTCAAATAATAGTTCCAAATCAGTGGTTACTGGATTACCCTCCTAATAAATGACATATTTAGATATATAGTTTAAATAACAGCAGATAAAAACCCTTTTTAAAACACTCGTTTAGAGCTTTCTTTATAACCCTAAATGTTCTGTAATCATTTGTGCTAACAGTAAAACCATTGTGGTAAGTGGAACTGTGAATATATGAACTTATTGCTTATTTATGATAAAAGTATCACTTCCTATTCTTTTAACAGAGATCAAAAACATACCTCTTGACACAAAAGATATCTTTTAATTACATTTTCAAACAAATTTAAAAAAAAACTTGAAATGAAAATGATTCAATTATGCTTAGATATATCAAAAGATATGCATGATGAAAGAGATATAATATGACTTCTTTCTATTTGATACGTCATTCGCAATTTTCGTTTATTATATAACAATGAAAAACATAATACTAATGAATTTATTAACCCGCACATGTACATACATTTCTGTACACATGTGTATAACTAATTGTCGTCAAAGAAACACCAAAATGTCCATCCTGGAAATTCCGAGGGTTGTGATCATTTTCGTTTTCTCCTCCCTGGCGTATGTCATGACAAATCTGAAGGCACACAATTAGCTTTTTGATAGGTTTCATTAAATAAAAAAACTAACCAATAGCCAGACTGATATCCTAAAGGGGAGCGACACTCGACTTCATACCTCGTCAATATACCGTTATGCTGCTGCGCATTTCTTTTGATGTACCTGAATGGTACAAACTAGTCTGCTTGAATTATGCGTAAGATGGTTCAGTTATGTTGTGAATTATTCCATCGGTGAAGAGAACGTAAGTGAACTAAACCTCTAGAATTTCTCTCATATTGTCAAATTCTGATCTTATCCTCCCGACACAAAATCTTTGATTAAAGTTTAAAATTCTTCTACACTGCGTCGTTTTTTTTCATTTCTACAATATATTAATTTCGTGCGTGTTATTCTTTTAAGCAAAACTGCATTTTCTTCAGGGTTAGATATATGGTTTGTTGTAATCTATCACGCGTCGTATTCAAATTCATGTAATTTTACAACATGTTCGGATTCCATATACATTGGGTTAGTGTGTACATTGTCGCTTGTTTCTCCGAAATCCTGCGGTTCTTTCATATACCGTCGTTTGGACCTTCAAACAGAAACAAAAACATTTTTAATCTAAGTGTTTTATTAATAGGACATTTCAGTTGTTTTCTTTAGAAATACATCATCTCATAAACGTGGCTAAACAAAGGTTTCCTAGTTTTAAAACATCGGACGCTCTGGGACCAGATTTTACTTTCATGTATATTTCATTTTTAGGTGTTTGTTATTAATCTGTATAAAGAGATGTAAAAACAATATTGGAACTAGGTCCAATATGAAAAGGAAATGATTTTCTTAGCCTAACCTTACCCAAAATTTCTGATGATACGGAATTGTACTAACCGTTTTGCGAGCTGTATACCGACAATGATGATCATGATCACAGTCACACCCATAGACGCACCTAGTAGGATTTTCCAGTTGTTTTCCAGCCAGTTCTGTGGTTTACATAGCAGTGTTAGTGGACCATCGATTGTATTGATTATACATGTAACATGCAATTGTAATAATTATGAAAGTCGGGATGATTTCTCTATTTTCTCAATTTCGTGGGTGTAGAATTGTGATACTTCTACAAATCTGTAAAAGTGGAAATTTTCGCAGCGTTAAAAGTTTAGCACATATTGCGCGTTACCAAAACCATTTCCAAATTATG
>NW_018484814.1:0-3702 GCF_002113885.1 Mizuhopecten yessoensis
TATGCATTGCATAAATATAAATATATATCAAACTAACATTTTCCGGATGAACTTGCTTTAACAGATTCTCTAAAATATTAACTAGAAATTATTTTAAGGCGAGCGTGTTTTTCACTGCGCTACCCGACCACCCCAAACACTGTGTCGATACATAAAGGGTTTACATACACCGTTCAAGCATAATTTGTTAAACGTTGTGTGATATTGATGTTTGTGTAATTGTAATGTCATTGTTGAAGCTAACTCAGCTATGTCACTGCATTATGAGGTATAAAACGTCACTGAGTTATATATGGCGCGCTGCAAAGGTGGGAGCTGAGTGCTGATATATGGCCTCTTTCCATGCAATTCAAACATTTAAGTGATGTACAGCAGTAATGACTGGAACACTATTCACCGAAACGGAACCCTGTCCCTGGAATTCGACACAGTAAAACTCCTTCAACGCTTTACCTTGACGTGGCTTCCAGCAGCTGAAACCTGTCGCCGTCAAAGCTTTGTCGATTGATGACGATTTACAGTTGGAACAATCAGATGCATGCATCTTTCATCGGCATTCGTAAAAGACTTGAGTACATCTGAATTAAACTAGTAAATCCAACAAAGTCTCCATAGGGGTTTTCTCTGAATGAATTATAGAAGAATCACATCAGCGGGTTAACATCCCATTGCCTTTATACTGACTTTAATGATGACTGAAAGTGCTACCTTTTCGTTCAAAGCGCTTTTATGATTTCCCCAGGATTGTAGTACACAATAGGAACACGATTGTTTCCGCTTATGTTGCTACGACTGCAGAAAGCATTCCTCTAGCACAGTTGCCGTTGAAGGGAGTTGTCAAAATTTCTGTTAGTCTCGGTCAAATCATTCGTTTAAATCGATTCTTTCCTAATTAGAACTGGAGTAACATGGACAACTTGGAATAGCTTTTTATGTGTAAACGAGCCTCATGTTGACGTTAAGTGGGTCATTGCGATTGACAGAAAATTTACTGATAAACACGTGGGATCGAAAAAATGTTTAATGATAAAACTACGATGATAAAAGCTCATTTTACGCTGATGCGTCGTAATAACGCCATCCATGTCACGTACCAACACAAGCCATGTCACGATCGTGCATCTTACATGTCACGTACCAACACAATCCATGTCACTGATGGACATCTTCCCTGTCACGTGTCCATTTCGATTCCAAACATCCCTAAAACTTATCACTTGGTAGATTGATGTTTCGACAAAATACAAATGCCTTGGTCTAGTCGTGACCTGAATGTTTTGCACGCAATAAGTATCATGCCACATACAATAAAAATGTGCCCACCACGTGTGTGTCAAATATATTTTGTCACCTGCAGGTTAAGGACATTAGAAAAAACAATGACATGATATATCCCACTGCACGATCGTAAGAGGCGACTAATACTGACCTCTCTTCAGAATTAACAGATTTTATTGCGTGACGTTTTGAAGAGATTTTCAACATTGAGCTGCTGCCTATTCTATCGTGTTCTTTTCTCACTCACATACACATATTCTTTCTATATGACGGTGTCTGCCTATATTAGCTCGATCTCAGTATAATACGACCAGGAGAAGTGTCTTTCTGCAATGCCAATGCTTAAAACATCCGCGGTATGCTATTTTTAAATGTCTCTTGTGGGGATTTCACATCTATGGACCCGTCCTCATACATTGTATGCCGTTAGCTGAACCCCTAAAGTATAACCAATGAACAATTAAATAATCAACATGTTAACATAATCGGCATCACAGACCGCACAGACAACCATTGCAAGATGTCGCATACTGTTACTTTGATTTAGTTTTTTACGGAACTGGAATTTAACTCCCTTGCATCATATAAGGGCGTCTAAGGAAGCACCGCAAATAAAAAAGGGAAAAAACATAATCAGAAAAAAACAAAAACAGAAAAAACCTGAAAGGTTAGGTAAACGGAAAAAAGAAATACATTGGTGATGCAATCAAATCAGATTCAGTTTCTTAAATGTCATCCTAAACAGAACCAACAACAGAAAACCTCCAATTACACAGAAGGGGCATTGAAACATAAGTCGCCTCGTGCAATAGCATGAAGATTAATATAGCAGGTGTATATTTCTCTTAACACTTTGTTGGAGTGAACAGGCTGGAAGTAGGCGGACTGGGTGTATTACAATATCTGCATAGATAGAACATCAGTACACTGTTCAGTAGGGACTCGATTCACATCCTATTGTGTCTTTTTTTTCTCGTACTACGATCCTTTTCTGGTGACTTATTTAAAACAATTACAAATAAAAAGAAACAGAAATCGATACTGAGATACATCAACAGGAACAAAGAAGACATCAACCAAAAGAGGAAGGTTTGAATATGACTTCGTAAGAAACGATGCAACGATATCATAACTCCGAAATCTAGGACACTCATAACAATTCCTTCAATGCACCTCATTCATAGCTGGGAGTCTCGTTTGGATGACGACCGTGAGAGCTATCTAGTCTTACCCAAGGAAAGTAATATGATATTGAAATAATGAATTTATTTAACCTGAAACACTGTCGTACAATGTAAGGGCTAAAAGGCTGGATACATATTTAAAAAAACATAACAGGACTGAACTCATTGACATCAGTGTCTTGGTTTACACCGGGGTTATATGTATTATATACGACTGCGTGAATACTGCGACGTATTTTGTATTGCAATGAAGCATTACAACATACCATAAAAATCCCGATTCCAGGAAATTGTTCTTCAGCATAAACCCTTACATGTACATATTGCGTGAGTGGCAACGTACAGGCAGTGCAATGATCTCATTTCAGCTAATAGAATAAGCAGAAGTCTAAAACTGCAAAAGACATCACCGAATCACACCAAATTCTTTAATGCTAAGACGTGTTGCATGCACATTGAGGTTGAATACGTATACTACATTTTTTATTGTTCCTATATATTCTGTCCAATATTAGGATACCTGCTCTGTGTCCGATTTCATTATAATCTCATAGGCAAATATGCTATTTCTTTGTGTGGTATGACGGGTAATACGTTTAACTATACACCTTTGTAAGACTTGTGGTTTTGTTGTCTCTACCAGTGTTCTTGATTTGAGGACGTGACACTACTTGAGGTTGACCTTGATTTTCATTGCGTGTGTCTTCGATTAAGTAGAAGACGCTTACCCATCCGTAATGTCATGTCATAATCTTCTTGTAGGTTTTCAAGGGTATTTATGTAACTATTTCCTTAGTAAATATTTTCCCATATTTTATAGATTTTCAGTTCGAATGACGGTACTGTTGACGCTTCAGTATCCTCGTTTTTCACGTTGATGTGGAATGAAACGGGTCATAAACCGTTGGTGTATAGAGAAACACAATTAAAAGAATGTATGGAAACAGGAGGTCAACGTTGAAAAATACAATTTCATTCCCAACATATTAACATTAACATGAACAAAGAGTGAGATAGATTAAATAGATACTTTCGGATGATTCAAATGAAAATTTTATCGTAAATCAAAAGAAAAGTTTAATTGCCCAATCCCGATCCTTCACAATTGATAAAATTATGTTATCTTGGCCTTAATGGACGATGACAAGTATTAACAACCCTGGGTCCGTCCTTAGTATATACTTGTGATGTACTGTACTGTAAACTATACCGGCGCACTGGCTTGGTCAACGCCGTTGAT
>NW_018484815.1:0-3703 GCF_002113885.1 Mizuhopecten yessoensis
CTGACAACGGGCGAACCAGTCGTCCCACTCCTAATTTGCTGAACGATAAGCAGGAGTAGAAAATACCGTTTTTAAAGACTCTTGTATGTCTTGGCCAGGGGAAAGAACCCAAAGTCTTCCTCACAGGGGCGAACGCTCAATTAAAGGCCAAGAAGGAGGCATTGTCAAGAGAGACATAAGGAATCAAGGCTGCTTGGGAAGACAAAGCCGAAAGGACACATGTGACAAGAGGTAAATATAAGGCTAGAGTTCCGATTTGTTGCAGGGGACAACAGACCTATTTTACTCTCACCTGTGTCCACAAGAAGGGATAAGATTAGAAAAACCCTCGACTCCGTCGGACCATGTAATGTGATGTGTATACGTCTCTGATAGAACAGTCACATATTTACCCTCAGAGTCAGGAATAAATTAACAAACTTAGTTCAATCTTGTTTTAATTGATATGGAACACAAATGACAGAAACAACCTATAATGCTAAGAGTCCGGACTAACGAATTTAATTTGTTTTAAATAAACCGTCAAATATTCGTCTAGAAAAAGACATCCAACAATTCTGCTTTTGTTGATGTTACTTGTATTTGGTAACGCGAGGTAATTTACTCTGTGGCGACTGCTAGATAACCTGTTTCCAAAACAAACAAGCGCATGCAGACAGACACATTAGCGGAATATTATAGAGGTGGTAAATATACACCAATAGCGGGACTATTTTGATCGATTCGTTGGCTCATTAATTGTTATTGTCACGACGTCCCATCAGGACAAGGAACGCAAAAAACGAATTCCGGTCATACCGTGACCACTGGGTTAACACGTGGTGCCGATATGGAGATTAATACCCTCGAAATACGCAGAAATGTTACCTCTATGTCCCGAACATTAATGGAATCAGTGAGAACTTGTACTTGGTACAACTGATAACGACCTTGTATTGTCTGTTTGTTTGTTGTTTTTTGAGGGTGTACCGTCCTCGTAACAGCTTTTGTAAATTTGAAGACCGGACGTAGTATTGTCTCAATAGACATAGAGAACGTGGTCAAACTTTAGACATGTTCAGAAAAAACAGTAGTGAGGGTGTGGTCGAATCAGGACACAGCAAAAACTTAACAAGGACGTAGTAACGACGTAACTTAAATCTAGATGAAAACTATATCGACGTAAAACAAGCGTGGTGTGGGATGGACAGATTGCACGGCGCTCTCCTCATTGCGCTGTCACTGCGTTCTTGCTATGTCAATGGAGTTCCATAACTATCTCTCAACGCGTTTACTCTGACCATGGAACGGTCATGTCACGTTGAAGAAAACAGTATTACGTTATAAATACGTTCTTCCGGTGTTTTCGACGTCCGTGGCATGTTTGAAGCACGAATTCTCACACGTGAAGAGATGCGAGCATAAATACTGAATCAAGTTCTAACTCTCTCGTCTGCTGAATAATCGAGCTGCTCGGTAGTGACGCGGGTGAAAAACCACTCAAGCAATAAACATGAGGAATTCTTCCATCACTTCTATTCCAACCACCTTTAGATATGAACATAAAAAAAATCGAGTACATTTTCTTCAAATTGTTCTGCTTCAACAACAACATCCACTACGTGACGACCAAAACTAAATGTTTAACTTTTATACAAACTTTGTTTATTTTACAATATTTATGAAACAGTTTATGTCAACTTATCTTTATCACTCTTTGTATGATAGCTGAAGGCGCGTGCGCTTTCCATTGCGCCACCAGGTCACCCGATCACCGTATCATATAACTAAATAGTACACAAATACAGGTTATACATATTTCTCCAAGATCATATTCGATTATTTGATATCGCTGAAAAAAACATTAACAGTCATTTGGCCCTGGCGTTATCGAATCCTAGCGGATATTTGCGGACTTAAGATTCCGTGACTACCTGTTTTCGCCTTTAATGCAAAAATACAAATATCGCTAGTATTTTACGTGACCCACTAAAATATCATTATGATAAGCATAATGACAGAATGTGACCGACCGATTTCACAATCCGTACTTTTTACGGCGATTTCCTCAGCAGTACCACCGTTTTATTGATATCGGTCTGACAAAACAACTCCTGGCTTGGTTGTGTACCTAAATAACACCAGTCTTCATTCACCATTAACTCGACTGCGATTTAAAAAGTCTCGATCAATATAAACCATTTCCGGAATTCACTATACAGCTATGGTAATTACCCAACGACATCATAATCACGAGGATTCTGGTCACGTTTTGGTCAAGGTCTGGTTAGCTGGACGGGATAATTGCAGACACAATTGTAGTCTCTAACCCATTGGATGTAGGTTATCGAGCGAGCGTTCTTTATCATACTTTAATTTGTACTGCTATTTCGCTTCTAGATCTTCATTCGTTCCTTTTAAGGCTGCTGTTGCTGATTCTGATATTGATATAAGTAATGCTCTTCTAGCTTATTATCAATGAATGACAACAAGTTGTTTTTTGATTATCTGTAAACGTATTTTCGAATTCGCCCACGGCTGTTCTGGAGTCTAATGAAGGTCAAGAACACTACAGCTAGAGCCGATTTTTTGTCAAGTGTTCAGTGTACATTTGTATGTCACAACTTGATAATGAAATTGTCTCCGAGTACATTTATATTGACCTGAAATCGATTGTCTTGCTGATAAGAGGTTTAACATTGCAACCGAAAACACGTTTCAAAGCTCGTATAGCGTTATCAGATAAAGCAGTTTTAAATTCAACACTCCAATATATATATATTCTAATATGCATAAAGTATCGGAGAGATGGAGAAAACAAATTTTTAGCAGTTTTAAAATCCTCTCCAAAGATATAAAAGCAGAACAACTTCGTGGTACATCATATTTCTTTTCGAATTGTTTACCTTCAATAACCTGTTCCTTGACCCAACCCTCTCTTTGATGGTCTGATATTACTGGTGTAATGGTTCGACACCAATAAAAGCAACGACATGATAGTGACACATTTTATATGTTTGTAAAGTGTTAACGATCCTGACAATAAAGGTTCAAGCTGTTGACTTAGTGGTTAGTTGAGGATTGTCGTTATCTTGAAGTGCCGAGGTCTGTCCCCACCTACACATAAAACTAACTTAATTGTAGGTAGCTCCATATCTGTCGCTTTAAAGATCCCTGTCCCACCGCAGACGAAGTGCTGGTGATCCCACTGTGTTTTTTTTTTCATATTCACAGTAATCTCCCCTTAGAGCAATTTGCTAAACTGACTTCCGGTGACCAGATAGTCACTTGGATTGTTCTTTGATCACGAACATTTCATATTTACATCATGTGACTTAAACATATTAACTAATCGAAACAATTATATTTGTAATATCTATGTATTGTACATCAGTGTACTTTCATAAACAGAGAAAATTCTTTGCAATCTTAAGCCGTTTAAAAATTATTATTTTGTATGTTAGTCTAGTTATTGCGACAATGCGAGCCTCAGAGATCGGATGTGTAGACAGAACACTTTCTATGCCGATTTTTAATTATCACGGGTTGTACTCTGAACTGTTGTAATAAATATCCATTTATATTCTGTAATCATAAATACAGTGCAAGCCATCTAAATATTATCATTTTCTTATACTTACTTTATTGAAGTGTCTGCATCATCCTAATGTCATATGTCCTATATGTTTGATTCTTAAGAAGGTCTAACCATGTTTGAGGCGGG
>NW_018484816.1:0-3704 GCF_002113885.1 Mizuhopecten yessoensis
TTTTTTTTTTTTTAATTTTCATGCTGGAACTGTATCATGTATGAACTCAAAAAAAGCCATTCAATCTTTTATATTTTGAGTACAGTATATTGAGGTCCCTATAGGCATGTTAATGTAGGTACATGTAAATGTATGATTCCTTTTTATACTGAAGGGTTATCTCATCATGTATCCCTTCAACTGCTTTTAAGTAATATATCCATATATCCTTGTTTGAATTACATTCTTTTTTAAATTGGGGAAAAATCTCAGACAACACACTTTATTTTGAACCAGAATTCTTGTAAACCACTAAATCTAATCTGCTTTAATTTACATATCTCAATGCATAGCAAATCTTAGTATTCATAAGTATAATGACCAAAAAAATAAATTAATATATTTCAAATATATAGATTTTTTTAAAGTATTTCAAATAAAGAAAAACAAAACAGAAAATAATTGTAGTGCCAGGTAATTCAAATAAAGATAAAGACAAAAGCCCAGAAATTACTAAGGATATGTTGCAGGGCGGGTGTTGAACTTTTAGACCTTATTCACTACCAATCATACACATTACCAATGTTGCTATCCAGGAATTTTAAAATCACCTGGTATCAAAATGAAAGATGAATCTTTGTAAGGGAAGCAATTTTACATCTGAAAGCCCTCTTTATTTTGCTCTTTTCTCTTCACATAAGGGAGGCTACTCCAAGTCTAAAAACATTTCTGAAGTGAAACTCTTTTTTTTTTAATTGTTAGAAATGTACCAGTGGATTACCTTAACAGCATTTTCAATAATGAGGTTGAGGGGAAGTCATATTTGTTATTTATATTATATTTATTATGCTTGCAGAAATTCATTAATGGTGGTGATCAGGGGTGACACATGGTAAATGTTGATGAGAATTTTCCGCTACATGCAACTTCATAGCATTCTAATCTCTCGTAACCATCGACATACCCTGCACACCATTCTCTAATTCTGCCTCTGGGGATGGCACAAAAAGCAGGGAACGAAGTATTGTGAAGCAGGAGGTAAATTGTGTTTCACATGTTCCTGTATACAACTTTACACAATTACAATGTATTCAATATATGGTAATAGGACTGCCATATTTACTATATAAATAAACACACAGACATAAAATGTTACAAAAAATATATAGATATTTAATTTTTTAAAGTATCATATTGAAAAGCTGGTTTATTTTTATTTTTTTATTGCAACCTTTATTTTCATGAAAAGACATTGAATGAAACAATAAAGATATACTCAAACATGCATGACCACATTGAGAGATATATAGAAACCTATGGTATTTAAAATATGCACATGTGTACGTTTTTAATTTTTCAATTGTAATAAATAAACTACAGTTAATTTTGTATAAAAGGTAAAATACATCATTTGAATTACTTCATTCTTAAATGCCCTTTAATCATTAGGGCCAATAACGTAATTAACATAAACAACATTTGTTGAAGAAAACTACAGTAACCAAACCAACAGTAAAAGGTACTTTAACTCAAAAATTAAAAGTGGCCATATGGTTAATTATATCTTTTTGGAAGAGGCCAACACGCAGCTTTCAGGAAGTCCAGAACTGTAGACTGCTTCGAAAAGATATTAACCACTTGTTACATCAGCCATTATTATAGAAATTTTCTCATATTGGCTGAAGGTTAATGCAATCTAACAAAAAGTGTTTTTAATTTAAAACTGCAATTGGTTCATGACATGCTAATTGCGTTATGTACATGTACATGTGTACGTGATGCAATTTCAAATTTGTTTTACAACGAAATTTTGATGACACAGTAATATATAGCTGACACTGACAGGACAGGTGTCTGCAGACTTAATTAATGCAGTGGTAGAATTTTTAGAGACAGATGACAGACATAATTGTTTGAATGTATACTCTGATATAAAGTTAAAAAGAGCTTCCTGAGTTAATGTCAGTATTATGTAATTATTTTATTATGCTGAATATAATTTGCAGACATAATTAACTAAAATTATAAGCCAAAGGCTTTCGTCTGGTTGCAAGAACAGCTCACTAACTTAAATCCTTTCCAAAATGAAAATAAATAGCATGGTGTATATATATGTACAAGTACCAAAATTTCTGTTCAGACAGTTGGATATCAGCCGAGAGAGACCCATTTTCTTTGTTGTGGGGAGTATAATGATTCCCATCTAAGTTATATTAAGCAATTTGCACTAGCTCAGTGATCACTCAATGCATCCTGTTTTGAATAAGAGGATTGGGCAGAGTACATATTCCGGAGAAATTACAAATTTGTTTTTTTTCCTGTAAAACCATCCTTTTCAAATTCAATCAAACTCTGTTAAAAAAAGATATGAGTTTCAAGATGCCTCCAGAATATATCCCTGATGAATTGGAGGGAGACGGGACTGGAGAAAAGGCAAGCGTTATACATGCATGGGGGTCGGGTGGGGAGGTTATCATATCAAACTGTGCAAATGTTTCATCTGTTAATTGATTCAGCCGAAAAAAGTATGTATAAGGTACCTCAACTGACCCTACTTTTTACCTCCGACCCTAACAATTTTCTCTCACTTGAATGCACTATACATCTAATGGGAACGTGCCAAAAATTATAAGCATCTTTATGACACCTCAGTGACCTCTATTTTTCATATAAGCAGGTATCAAAACCAAATTTAAATCCAATTTTATTATTTAAAAGACCTAAAAATCAATACAATTGGTCTGAATAACTATGTTTGGTGATTTTTGTAATTAGTTAAATATGTGAACTGTCATCAGAAAGGGTTCTTTCATTAAGAGGGTTTGAACAATCGTTATATCATTTGACCTTTGACCTCTTATTTGACCTTGACCTTTTAAGAATGGACAAGAAGAATGATGGATGTTACATGTAATTGCCATGAAGATTGCTTTCTCCATCCATATTAGAGGATTAAGGTGACAAGATACTTTTGACAGGCACGTACTGTACCATGTAGCAATCAGCATTAAAGACATCAAACACTTACAGGGGGAAGTGGTGCTCAATATCATAGCTGTTACAGTAAAGAGAGTGGTGTGCTTCAATCAGGGATCAAACCCACGTTCCAGGACGCCTTGGTCCGATGTACACCCTACCACAGAGCTCAATGGAAATTCCCTTTAGCATGAAGCTAGATGGCAACTGTATTCCTTTGAACAATCTAAATCTGCCTTACTACTTTCCCCTTTTGAATATTTTGAATATGAATATAGTTGACAGAAAATACAACAGCCAGACAGGGATTCGAACCTGGAACCATCCACACTCTATAAACGGATGCTTCACCAATTGAGCTGCCTAGTTGCCTATGATCGTCCCTGTCCTGAGTTCTGCTACACATACATAAATGTGTAAAAATTATCTGAAATATATTTCTTCTAATATGTATATAATATATAGCACCAGTGTAGATATC
This sequence comes from Mizuhopecten yessoensis, assembly GCF_002113885.1. Taxonomy (NCBI): domain Eukaryota; kingdom Metazoa; phylum Mollusca; class Bivalvia; order Pectinida; family Pectinidae; genus Mizuhopecten; species Mizuhopecten yessoensis. The sequence continues at coordinate 3,437 of NW_018484816.1, forward strand.
CTATAGAAAATGGGTTGTCCAATGACTTCTTATATTGAATATGTATTAAATAGTATTGACTATTGGGTAAATTCAACCCGATGAGGAGTGATAGGCATAATCTTATATGTAAATGTACATATTTTTATAATGTATTTATCATTCAGTTGAGTGTCGGTGGATCACATGATGATGACTCCTCCATGCAGGTGAGTGATCGACCAAATCCAAATATAATCCTTTTAATATTTCTAAACATTTTCTTCGGGTTGGTAAGTATGGATTATGA
>NW_018484817.1:0-3704 GCF_002113885.1 Mizuhopecten yessoensis
AAACCTTATTGTTTTATGCGACTTTGCTTTAATTTAATGAAAATTATATATATATTTATAATAGGTCTTTATAGCTATATAGCTCAATCGGCAGAGTGTATCGGACCTGTAGAAGTCTCATGAAACAGACATTTGCGCGCGTCTGGCATATCAACATGTGGTCTCCTGTCTTGTTTGACCATTTATCAGTTTATGTACCAGATGCATGTGCATGAAATGTGCTTATACAAGACACGAAAGAAATGCCTCATAAAATTGTGTTCTCATTGGTAAACATAGAAAATCTACTTTTTTGATATCTTTGGTAAAGAACTGAAGTGAAGGAATAGAATTTTAATTTCATTGTTGAAAACTTGACATGTAATGTATGCACGAAGGAAGAGACGAGTCGTCAGAATTTACGTTTCTAAGCCTTCATAACTGAACAGTTCTGTACCATAATATTTTAACTTTGTTGTCATCCAACAGGCCTCACAAGCAAATTGTCTTACCTCAAAGATCTTGGAGTGAAGACGCTGTACATAAGTTCTTTCTACAAGTCTGGAAAAGAGGACAATGGCATGGATGTGGTTGACCATAAAGACATTGACGAAATCTACGGCACTCTCGATCAATTCAAGGCCCTCCGTAAAGAAACTAAAAATGAGAGTATGTGTAATTACTATCCTCGTCACTTTTTTAGCGTGAATAAATTAAATTCATTTTATCACATGGCAGCTACATTAATGCACTTACCATAATTTTGCTCAAGGTTTTTCTCCACCAACAAAACCTGGCATATATGCTTTATCATTATTTTAAGTACCTCAATTTTACAACAGCCTTATGAATTGGGAAATATAACATTACTGAATTGAAATTAGGAATATATTCCTCAGTTTTTGGTCACACTTTCAGCTTGTGGAAAAAAAGCTGAGCAAAAAGAAATCACTGAAGATACAAAACCACAAACTAAAACAAACTAGGAAGTTTGGGGTTAGCCACATAAACCGGGTTTAAATCCTACCGTTGGAATTTGAGAAGCTCAAAAGACCAAATTAAGTAGTTTTCTTCATTTTGGAAAAATAAGGCACTTGTTGACTGGAGAAAACTGTCTTAAAAAAATCAATAAACCATTTCATGAAATAAGTTTCATATCAACATTATTTCATAAATTTACTGCTTTGTCTTATTTCAGTGCGCATCATCTTGGACTTCATTCCTAACCATACAAGCAAGAACCATACCTGGTTCCAGATGAGCAGGAAAAATGATCCGGATTACAAAGACTACTATGTCTGGATGCCATGTACACAGACTGACATGCCTAACAACTGGGTAAGAGCAGACAATCATAGTCGTATTGTTTTGGTTTAGTTTTGTAAGGCTCTTTTGGCCGAAAAACCCCAACATAGGACTGTTTGTTCTGACCTTAACACATACTTTACAAAAATACTTTGAGTTGAGCTAGTGATGTTTTCTGTTAAAAAATGATTCATTTTATTGAAAACATTTGAGAACATTGACTGCAATGATGACAATAATGTTTTACAAGAACAACAAATAATGTGATGCCAAGACAACTATTGTTTTGAAATAGATGTTGTAGTTTATATATATTTGTTCTTCAAGAGCTGAAATTTTCCTGTGAAAATGGTAGCAATTAGATCAACAAAACAGCAGCTTAAAGGAAAAAAGCATCTTAGTATTAGGTTGCACAATGATTTCAAAAGTAGTCCTAATTTGACTTTACCTATTTTTGTACATAAAATTAAATTCACAATGAAGTGCATGAAAAGTCTTGAATAATTGTCTGTTAAAACAATGCAATATCTAAAATGTTTGTGTTGCAGATGAGTGTTAATGGTGGATCTGCATGGGAGTATGATTCGGAGCGCAGCGAGTGCTACCTGCATACATACCTGAAGGAAGAGCCAGACCTCAACCTTGCACACCCAGTTGTGCTGAAGGAAATGGATGTAAGTATAGTGGCAAAGCTACACCTACCCTCAGTAATAATAGAGGAAATACACTTCGACCTATTCCCCATCCTGTTTTATTTTTGCCTTCTTCAATGACCATGATCAAGCAGTTTTATTTAACACAGAATTGATGAAAATGTAAGATTGTTATCCAAGGCTATGAAAGTGTCTACCTGCGTCAGATATTCACCTGCAGGCGTTGAATGATATCAGTGTACACTGTACACACTTCTTTACCCTGGGAGGGTAAAAGCTTCTTGTTACAACAATCTAATTTATGGATCTTTTCATTTACTGATATGGATATTGCTGGATATTCCATGTAGCATATCAATAAATGTGAGTGATTCAAAGATCTAATTTGATCACATTGTTGTGATGAAGAAACTTGCATGTGCAGATGAGGTGTTGGTAACTCGTACCTAGAACTGATGGTCAGATAGCAAAATTTTCCTAGAATCACAATTTTTTGTGGATAGTGATTTTTAATACTTTGATGTGTCAAAAATGAAAGATAATGAATCGTTTGTTTTATTCCACGGAATATGTAGGACAGAAGTTATTGTGAATTGTTTGATGATTTCAGTCAATTATGCGGTTTTGGTTCGACTTGGGAGTGGATGGATTCAATATCATTGGAGCAGAGTACTTGGAATCAAATGGAAGCGATGCTAATGCAGATGTAAGCTTATATTATAACTAGTTTATATTATCAAATTTGTTAATGAATTAATGATGTGCTTATTTTTTGTGTGTGTATGTTTTGTTGTGATATTTTACTTTTATAAAAATAATGGAAAGATGGTGATAATGTTTGTCACAGGTCGATCAATATCAGTATACATAATAAAACAAGGCAGATGCCACCAATTTTTGAAGTGTGACCCTAGATGAATTTCCAACTTTTGCATGCGATAAAGGACTCGGATGAATTATCAGTTAGTTGCTATGAACAAAGTCACAGATTTTGCACATGAAACCTTTTGCCTTTTGTCTGTCTCTTGCAAATCACTATAATTTGTTTAAACACTTAAACTTACCAGTTGTAATCTGCGTCAAGACTATTCATTTTAATGCCACACTATTAGTGACAATGACTATTCATCTAGTGAAAATGTCACTCTAATCTATGAAATGAAGATCAGGTATCAGCCTAGCGATTGGTCAGTTTTTTAACCAAAGATTAAATTAAATAATTAGCAGTGTGTCTTTAATTTTGCTATTGATATTAATGTTACCCCTGGGAAATTGAGGATGGTAAGATAAGGTGCTTTTAAGATGGAGATTTTGGTCTGTTTTTGGTGCTTTAAAAATTGAGTCCATTTTTCTTGATTCTTTTTCAGACTCTCCCTCGTAACCTGCCAGAATCCATCTCTCTCATCAGTAGGTGGAGGTCAATTGCCGAAAGTTATGCAACTAAACCAGGAAAAGAAAAGTAAGTCAAGAGTAGAATCTTTGGGTGTCTTAACCCTTATTGTGCTGCATTACTTTTCATAGTAAGCAATGCTCCTACTGAATTAATTGAGTAGATATTTTTTTAAATTATTTCAATTTTAAAAATTACTTAATTGGCATTTCTGTAGCTCACACCTATTCAAAACCTACATGTTTTAGGAACCTTGTATTAAGACCTATCTTATTAACCTTGGACATTTTTTAAAAGTTCCTATAATTACCTGTACAGGTGAGAGACAGGCGAAGTATTTGATAATTAATAGAATTTCTTTGTTATTCCCTTTAATT
>NW_018484818.1:0-3704 GCF_002113885.1 Mizuhopecten yessoensis
AAGAGAAGATAACTCTGCAATACGCAAAGACGGAATAGCACTGTAAACATACTTAGTGTAAAGAAAAGATGCCACAGAGTCACGAAAAGCTTCAACATCAATAGGATATTCAACATGATTTTAAACAAAGTTAGACTTCATTTTACAGATTGAACTCAAGCTAAATTTGATTGTGACTTTTTTTGTTGACTTGTAGGACGTTCGGAACCAGAACTATGGGTCGATCAGGGCGCCTTAACGATCAGTGAGTACTTATATCTACAATGAACCTGTGTTTCTGTGAACCCTGTACATTTACTTGTTGCCATCATCACACTGTTAACTTTACCTGCGGCTTACCTGTGACTCTTCACTTAACTGTGATTTGTCACCTGGCTAAAGCGCACTCAAAGTCTACCTGTGACTTACATGTGCATTTTCAAATTGCCTTATTACCTGTCACTTACCTGTCATTTCATTTACCTGTACCTAATTTTAGCTTTTACCTGTGACTTACATAAATGTCAACGTACCTGTCAATGTTTTGCCTTGAATGAATCTTTTTAACCTCACTTTTTAATATCTTATCTGTAAGCTTCTTCTATGTGGATAATCTGTATAGGGTTTCTATTGCGCAAATATCTTCAGTTCATTTGCACATTCTATGTATTATTTTCTTCTAAAACAACATCCTCAAGTTTGTCTTGTTCTTCTTTGCACATTCCATGAGTAACCAGCAAATGGAAATCATTGTTTTTTTCAAAGTTAGGCCAGTACAGAAGCTTTAAGACTGTCAACTAGCTCTAAATCTATACTTGTTTAAAAAAAGGTAGTGCTTACAGTTGACTGTAACATTATGTGAAATAGGAAATCATAGAAAATGATAGGAAGTAAAAAAGAGTATGTTCTGAACTTGTATTAGTCGCATATGTAACAGTGGTGGATCCAGGGTTTCATTTAAGAAGGGGTGAACTGTTTCTGGACAGAAAAAAATATTGTACAGTAAAAACATGACATTGTGTATATTCCTTACCCTTGTGAAATGAACTTGATAAACATTTTGAGTTGAAAAATGGGTCTGACTCATGAAAAGTCATCAAGTGTCACAAATGATTGGTGATTTTTTGTGTGTGATATTAAAATGAAAACAAATATTTTCTGTTCGGGATTGTGAGGACTAGAGACGGGGAGCTTGTAATTGATATTAATACATGTACCACCTGTATCGGCCATTGACATATACATGACTGCAGACCAAAACAATCTTTATGTTGCGTTTATTAGATGTATTACTACAGTCACCTAATTTATTTATGATGTAATTTATGAATTGTGTGATAGTGTGAGAATAGAGTTTTATCTTACGGCTGTTCCAGCAAAAATCTAACTGACCCAAGGACTCCAAAATAAATTGCAGCTACCAGTATCTATGATCTGGTTTTCTGCCAATTATTTTGAATTCTTCAATTTTTTTTAATTTTTTTTTCACGTTACACAGTCTGTTAAGTTTGAAGTATTTACATTAAACAGTTGGATTTGAGATTTTAAGTGTATAGAAGAAGTTTGTGCATTGATACCAAGGCATTCTCTAGTTTTTAAAAAATAGTGAAAATGTTTGCAAAAATATTTTGTTAACATATGATTATAAAATTGTAACATTTTTTTAATTTTCATCATGATTAGTTTATTGACCTATTGTACCAGTGATCTAGATTTTTGGCCAGAGACCCTTTACCCTAGATAAGTAACACGGAGCTGGATCATGTACACAAGATATTTAAGCCATCATGTTTGCTTTTTAATGCACTTTACACAGAGATGTTGATTGATCAATATCACTAATATATATATATACCACGTATCATAAACCTATTTCATCCCTATTCCAATCCAAACCATGCATTTTCTCAATTTGCATTCTTAATTCCTGCATGAAAACATTTACTATTTGGTGAATAAATCGACATCAAAGGTCCTGTAGACATTTGCTAGATAATTCTGAAAAGATTCTTTCCAACTTTCACCCCTAATTGAAGATAAAACTTTCAAAACTTTCCTGTATGTATGAGGAGATTGATTTCAATTTTAGCTTTTTAAGATACATTCTACTTTTGATTGTTGATTGGTTTTAAGTAACATTGTCTAATGATTGAGAAATATAGATGCATGTTAAAGATAAATGCCTTTTTGGTATACCTGGTATGTTTCTGAAGTTTTATCGATTCAATACATTATGACCAAAATTTATTAGTGTAGAATTCTTTTGAAAGGAGGTAACAACACAAAATAGCAGGTTTATCCTTAATCATGGTCACCCATATGATGATATGATATCTATTGATCAAAGTGCATTAAATAATTATGTTAGTAACAAATATAAGTTTAAATTATATGAATACAATATAATCATCATTTTGAAGATAGAAGTTTTTGTTTTCAAATTGGAATGATGTATAAGCAGACATATGTTACCTTTTCTTTCAAAAATATTTCTAGGTGAAAAAAATAGCAAATTTAGGCAAATTTAAATCTTTTTCAGTGTTACTCTTTTGTTCATTTGATATAGTGTATTTTAATCACTTATTTTAGGACATTGTTCCAATATAAACCAAGATTTAGATATAGACTTGCGTCTATGTAAGTATCTTCAATCTACTGATGGTTCTTGTCTACTGCATGAAGTTGAAATTAGTTACATTTTATGCCTGTGGTCAGACATGTTTTGTGTTACCAAAAATAGTTAATTGCTATTGGTTGGAGTGTTTCACCAGTGATAATCAAACAGGTATACATGATTTGTATCAAGTCCTAGACTTTGTAAAAAATAACAAATTTAATGAAGATCATTTCAGAAGAAGGCTTTCTTTAATGTTATCTTTTTATGGTAGTCTGTTTTGGATAAAGCCCAGTCAAGACCATCCTCATATGAGCTGAAATAAATGTTGTGAAGTGATAGAATCCCATACAAACCAAAATATGAATTAGAAGTACAAACCAATCCCAGCTCAGAAATATTTCTCCTTGTGAAATATATTTGACAGATGAAGATCAAATTGTTGTACTTGGAAATCAGTCATTTCTTGCATATTTATGATGAGATTGTTGTAAAATTTTGGAACAAACTGTTTTTACAGAAAGACTGTCATAAAATGTTAATTATTTATACAAAAACAAACACAACTCTAGTGCCTATCACTGGTGAAATACATTTCAATCATAACAGATTGGTATAGTAAATAAAATTGAGCAATGATTGCATGAACATAAAGGGCAGTTAAGTATAATTCAACAGGACTTATCACTGACTGTATTCAGTCAGCTCAAACACAAATCCTGTGTACAAAGATAGATATTAGACATGATAAGTATTATGATAGAGCTATGTAGTTACCATATTTGATGTAATAAGGGTTCCTGCTCTAGTAAGGGTAACTCCCCAGAGATTCTAGGAATATCATTTAAAAACTTCTCGATGAATTCTGGAATTTCCCCCCATGCTTGGCGCCCTTATTAAATCAAATACAGTATCTACAATATAATGGCAAGAAGTATGCATTATAAGCGAGCTTTAAAACAGAGGTATTTTTTATAAAGTTTAAAATTTTAAAATTTAATGTGAACGCTTGTTTGATTGAAATTAAAATGATGATTTTTTATTTTACAAAAATCTTGACTGAAGAAAAGTTAAGTGTTATTTTTTAAAGGAATGTCAGCAAAGTTCTTTG
>NW_018484819.1:0-3705 GCF_002113885.1 Mizuhopecten yessoensis
AAAAAAAAAATAAGAACGAAATCCAAACGTATCACGACGTGCCTGTTTATTAGGATTCCCTGCATAACAGGCTGTTCCATCTGTTAGTTTGTTCCAATACCAAATCGTCATTAACATGGCAAAATAAGTGAAGTGTAAACCTTGATACTGCAGAATTTTCGGTAACATATATTTTTGTCTATCAATCTTATACACATATGCCCAAACAGTTTGGTTTGGGGCATTTAATTATAAATATATTTGTATAACACAATCACAAAATTTGGCAAAACAACGAAACCGCAAATTAATTTATTTTCTCTTTTTAGATCTGCTATTTGTACTGTAATTTCTTGTATATGACCCGCTCCGTTTATAGTCCGCACACCTTGCAATATCGTGTTTAGGAAATGAGGTTTGCAGGTTGCCTGGCCCGGTAGATTACCCGCGGGTTATCTGCTACAGAAAACTGTTATGCATAACTAATACCAGATTCGCTTCATACGTCAGGTACACGAAGGTCTCACCTGTACCTTTCTGGATATGTAACAATATTAATAAACTTCGATTTGAATAACTGACGAGTTGCTGCACTTATGGTTACTTACTCGGACCCTAGCGGTCCACTAAGCGCTCTAATTAGAGGATACTGTGGCGGTAGTTTATATTAACGTTGCATGCATACATAAGATGATAAAACTTCTATTTCTATAATTTTTGTTATATGTTTTGTTTATAATTGAAGATATTAATATTAAAAAGGTATGGCTATACCCGCATACCTTATAGCTCTTTGTGTTATATATATAACAGGTATGAAAAGAGATTACCAGGACACAGATTTGTTATGTAATTAGATCAGCTTTATTGGTTGATTTTTAATATGATTGATTAGAATACGTGATCTAACTTTGATCGAATTTGTCTGTCATCCGAAACAACTTTAGCGTATATCTAATGTTGATTTCATCAGCGAATTGGAAGATGTTTGATCATGTTTAATTTCCTGTCGGAAGTAATAACATTATCAATTTAATTTGCTCTGCATTGCAAAACCATCGATCGACATATCTATGAGTATCAATTCACATATGTATTATAGAACGGCAGGTGTGGTTTGCACATGGGATTTAGTGTACGTCCTAAACAACAGGAAACGTGTCAGAAATATTGTTCGATAATTTGTACCATCCTTTGAAGTAAATCTAGCGTTCCTGATAAGGATGAGTTCATCTTACAATGATATAGGTCTCTAAAAGTTTTCTCGTGATTTCGATTCACATTCTTGTCAAATGAAAACAGTCTTTGAGATAGTCCGATTAATCTTTCTAGATTTTAGTTTCGTTGAATATTTCTAAGAATTAACGTTAAACCAATCACACACCATATTTACAACGTTACTACGTACATCGGATGCGTGACAAGTGAATATTGATTAATATGAAGCGTAGTTTGAAAAGGTAAAAATATCTTTGACAAGTGACAAAAACGCTTGTTCGAAAGGGACAGATGGTTGTTTGATCAGTTATAAATCTTTTTTTTTTGAACAGGGATAAATCGATCTTTGACGAGTGAGAAATATTTTGTAATCTAAAAGATGGGTTCAAGTTAAAGTTCCTTTTTCATATTACTGACCTGTATTTCTAATTTTAATGCATTAAACAATGTATAATATGCAATTAGTAGGGTATATGGTTTGTGTTTTGATAATACCAGAAGCTTGCTGTAAGGTAAGCAACGACACATGGTACTAGGTATAGGATAGGTCTATTTTCAAATCAAAGAGCTGTCACGATTTACATCGTCGAACTTACTTATTCATTATATATATCTACACTGCATATTGTTTCTTTTGATTCTTGTTCGATTGAATCTGCCTGCTATTTCATTTATACATTTTAAATTCAAAATGTTCTCCGTCACTGGTTATATGTATATTTTATGTGTTTTTTGGGTTTTTTTTCAAAACAAGAAAAATGCCAAAATCACTTAATATCATTTGATAAGTAAACTATTGCTGCATGGCAGCGGAAACCAATCTCAATATCATCTTGCAAAATAAAGACATGGAGTTACATCCCTTTGTCTAGTTGAGTTCTGATGGACTAGTTACAACTACACTCGTCAACCTATGGTAGGATGACCTGTTGCCCTATATTTCACAATTGCGTTAATTGTCAACCGATAAACTAAGGTTGTTAACACTTCGTTAAACAATCGTTAGCATTCACGGTGATAATGGAGATAGATACCTGTACCGCGTACATGTAGTATATTGTGGCTCATGACACGCTCGAGCATTTCATTTATACATCTACGATGGAAATTCGAGGTTAAACAACGATGATCACAAATTTTTAATTTCAAATGTCGAATTGTACACTCATGTTGAAAAATCACGAATGTCTCATTTCTATTCGAATGTTTAATTTGAAATTTGTGAATACCCCATTTTTACCTAAATGGCCATCTTTAACCTCTGATTGATTTATACATATATTTCTGCACAAGTTAATAAACCACACTTGTCATGTATAGCGGATAGATAAACCGTCGATATGTTTCCATATGTAGAATATTATTTCATTGATATGTGTGTCTCGTCTAGTATTCCTGTTTTCAGCATGACTGGTCTTTTACCTATATTTCATTGCCAGGTGGAAAGTACACACCCAATGCTATGTCTAGCCGGCTTTTTGTTGGCATGTGGTGGCTTTTCTGTATCATATCCTTGGCGACATACAGCGGTAATCTCATCGCCTCCCTCACGGTATCTAAGGAGAAGCTGCCATTTAAATCCCTCAAGGAGATGGTCTCTCAGGAAAGATTTATTTGGGGAACGTTTGGTGGTACCGTATTTGTCACCATGTTCCAGGTATATTACATATGTCCAATGCTTTTGTTGAATTAACCCTAGTTGTCACCAATATAGCTGTCATTGCTTCCAACAATACATACTTATACTCTTAAATAACTATTTTGACGGGATTTGCTCATTATGTTTGCAATACATTATGTTTGCAATACACTATACATGGTTAGTACATTAAAAATTATTTTGGTGTGCTATCCAGTAAAACAAGCGTAGATTCAAACAATTCTTTACTTCATTTTTGTTTGTAGATTGTAGCTTTGATAATAATTTCAGAAAATAAATCCCTATCTTGTAGAACTTTTATGAAGAAAATAAACATTTAAACTCAAATCAATTAAGTGAGTCAAGATCATGTTTCGAACCCAGATTGTTATACTTGCGTTCTAACAAACTGCGCTACCTAGTCAACGAAAGTAATATTCAAAACGGAATTAAGGGGAGGTTACTGTATAAACGGGAAAAAACCCAGTGGAAATAACAAGTGTTTTACCTGCAGTTGGACGGGTAACCTCAAGTGCCTCTTATATTAATAAGTAATATATAATTGATTCATGGAAGAACTTTTAAAGATTTACAATTTTGATAACTCTGAACTTATTCTGAACTGTTAGATAATGTTTATTATTAGATAACGCTAATGGCATATATTTCTAGAGTTAGTTTATGCGTATTGTCTAGGGTAGCATATTTAAGGATTAACTTGGATACATTTTTCATGTTATGGAAATATATCACAAAAACGGAGTGTACTCGAAAAGTACACTCCGATTTTTTGCGTTATAGCTCCATAAAATAAAAAATAAAAATTAAGTCAATCCTTATAATTTAATCTACTATACACAATCCCTGTG
>NW_018484820.1:0-3706 GCF_002113885.1 Mizuhopecten yessoensis
GCTCACTAGGCACCCGTCCTCATATATGTTAAACCTGATAAGACCATGTTAGCTATTAATCTACGTGTACCCAATCAAAGAGTTACCATTAACTCAAACCATTAAACGATGACTGATAAATCACACAGAAAGTATAGCAAAGATATCATCAACAATCTAAGGCTTAATTAAAAAATACTACGACTTCTGGATCGAAATTTGAATTATTTGAAATCAAATCAGTTTTCTGGTCTTGGAAGCTTCAGAAAAACCGTTATTAATACTACTATCATCACTTATTGACAAATCCATTCCCCTCGTGGAAAACGGTGCCGTATGACGAGGTCGGTTAAGAATCGTGCAGTAAGGCTGACTGTTCTGTCGTTATCTAAGGTCATCTCAATCACACATCCCAATGATAGGGATGCATCTTTTAATTATTAGTTCAAATTCATATCTTTCACTACTAGGACCGCAGGTGATTAACCCCTAACTGTCCCCTAACATTAGTATAACCTCTCAACGATCGACTTAACTTGACAAAATATTATTGACCCTTTTCACCTATTAAATGTTAATAAACATTCAGACAATCACACACACACACACACCTACACACACTCCCACACACACACACAAAAAAAGACACACAAAAAAGAAAAAAAGGAAAAAAGGGAAAAACAACAAAAATAGATAAATACTTAAACAAAGTTTGCAAATAGAAATAAAAATGGGTGTCATGGTCTCTTTTTACCCCACTCTATCATATATTGAACATATGGGTTTTCTTACTAATTCTTCAGGAAGTGTTCATGGTACACCTGTGGTAAAGCGAAAATGGGAGAAATGGCCCACCCAACTTTCCTTTTTAACTATGGACCAATATCAATTTTTCCTATCAATCGCAAAAACATTACATATTCGTTTCAAATATATTAATGATTATCTCTCAACATGTAATATATTATCACCAAGAATCAGCCATGCTTTGTGTGTGATGAATTCACCGTTTACAAACCATTAATGAAGCACCTGGGTGTGGAATCCATACTTGTTTTCTATATCAGCAAGCCGTTGAAGAGTTTGACACGATAGGCTGAACTTAAAAATACAGGATAGACACAAAATCTACTGAGTTTATGTTAAACTACATTTATACACCAACATTTCTAATGCGAAAATCGTAAGACTGGCTGGCTTTGTTACACGCTGTAAAAGAACACATTTGCATATTACCATTCTAAAGGGGGTTTTTTTAACAAGAAATGCCCTTTTTACGCATATGACTTCCTTCAGGCATACAGCAATAAGCATATGACTTCCTTCAGGCATACAGCAATAAGCACTAAAACAATAAGTTCGTCACACTAGGCTAGACTTGATTTGGCAATACTACAAGTTATACAGCAAATATATCAAAACTGATCATTACAACTTGTCTGTTGTCTACAATGTCCTTTATCTGAGCCCTAGAAGGGAGTCAAATTCCACGAATAAATCGTACTGACTGTCTTTCAATATAAAGATGACGGAAAAGTGAACATAACTCAATCCTAATTAAGGAATTATACAGGTAGTGTTTGAACTCGGATCTAGTTGATCCCCTCCTGAACAAAAGCCCTGCCCTGCCTGTGTGGTTTTCCTGTGAAGGATTGTGATATCATCTTCTTCCACTATTGTCTCTACGATAATAAGAGACAATTTCTCCTGAACATTTGTTCTGCTTAGAGTGGTTCTATTCCACTTAATGTTCAGACTTTTCTGTGTGGACGTCGTAGACTTGGTGTAAACATGAATGTATCCGAGTTGATTTGGAGATTCTTTATATAGACATTTGCATTTGATATTCATACAATTATTGTCGAGCGCCTTGCTCTGCTTGTCAATTGTCTGTAATGGTCCCCGTGCAGAAAAGTTTGACAGTATGGAAAATTTGACTTGACTAGCCACAGGTTCTTGTATGACTAATGACTGATATTTATAGCAACCCTCATATTGTTAAAACAATTTGATAGCCACTGTTAGTCATCTTATCTACAAACTATCTTAAATACTGTCATATCAATTTTGAATTCTCGTGATCATATATCTTTACTTTCAATTTTAATTGTATCCACTGTTAACCATTCTAAGGAGAGGATTCCATAGGCTTTCCTGTTGTCCAATCCCTAATGTGTATAATACCTATACAAAACAAATACTAAGAAATGAAAGAAACATAGACAGGTGGCTGCAATACCATAGATAATTGGGCACTGTTGATAGGTTTTATATACAGATGGTTGGTAATGTGGTTGCTTTTAACCGACGTATACTGTGTGTAATACTATATAAAACTTAACCAATTTTGATGATGACTGTCAATCCAACTAAAGAATTAGAAGGTTTCATGAACAGTTGAATGTACATTAGGAGTCGAACTCACAAACAGAATGTTCTCATTTATAAATTCATTTATTCTCATTCATTAACTAACTTGATTTCATATGGCAACTGTAACATCCATCCCTAAACCCACATGTTCCAAATCAATGTTAACAGATTACTTCAAAACGTATATTTTGTCATATACATACTTAAACTGGACATAATCATTTGCTATCAGACTGTTTATCGAAATTTATTAAGGTTGTACATCTTGATTTTACGAAAAGCAATTACAATAAATAATTACGAAAATATGCAAACAAAACAGAAGTTCCTCTCTAGAGTATAGACAACTCAATATTATATTTCATGATGTTTATTAAACGTCTATCTCTGTATAATAAAAATATAGTTAGGGTGATACTGTCTGTCGCCCACTACAACACGCACTTACAAAGGATTTCCAAATATCTAGGCAGTTTTCAGCACATGGTTATGGGCATTGGTATAATATTTAGTAGTCGTATTAATTATACACATATAAAGCTACAAGGAACTTTACCAGCGATCTTCATACAAAACTTCGTGCTAAATTCTGGCATTAGTTGTGGGAACGCGTGCATATGTATGAGTGTAACTTGGTCTTGTGTTAATTAATGAGGATGAAAGAGAGCACGCTAATATGTAACGCGATTTCTACCTGATTCTGACAACGTTAACTGGTAGTCTTGACGCGTCTTTAATCATGTTTCCGCCTTGCCTCTCTCTATGATTGATCAATATAACAATTGTAATATCATGTGCAAGTAGAACACGCCGTAGTGCAGTGCATGTTAATCCGTTATCCACGCGCTAATCTCGTGCCGTACTGCCTTAACTCTAAGGCTCGGTATCATTGATCCCCCTTCCCTTCTGTCAACGCCACACAGGCATAGGTGTAGCACAGGTTGGATTTGCCCATGGAAAACGCTAGATTTTAATATTCATAATCTAAAACAAGTATTTTCATTGGTTCATTTCTGATTGTAAAGTGGCCCCGTACTGGTACGGTGAGAGAAGAAGGGGTGTGCTATGGCGAACCATATATAACGATATCTGCCCACGTGCGGGGAGGGAGACAAACCACACCGGTTCTTCTGTCATCTCGGGGAATACACGTAACAGGTTCAGACGTCATGGCAACTACATCCTATATATATTACCGAGTCTGACGATACTAAGGACAAGTTTTGATACTTAAGGAGAGTCACATTCATCAACGTCTCCGGCTCCTCCGCCCTACCGGACCCTTTTATACACGCAAAATTGAAACTTTTATAGATTTTATTTTTTTCAATTTTCAAACAAGTGTATAAAGTGC
>NW_018484821.1:0-3710 GCF_002113885.1 Mizuhopecten yessoensis
TTTGTTAGAAAGAGAATGGTTTAGTGTTAATCAAACGTGTATCAGAAGTTTGTATGCTAGAACATTGTGTGGTGTTAACTATACACTTGAAACAGGACTGATAAAATCAATTGTTCAATCATCCATTTACAAATCTTAATTGAGTTTGTATATATGTAATGAATTAAAACTCATCGAATTGCAATTGAACTTAATAAGTTAGGTTTAGTCTTGCATGTCCGTGAAGCGTGCACTACATCAGTGGGACATTCACGATAGGGCCAGTTTGGTCAGTGTTCTTAAAAGATATGTCAAATGCATAGATATGGTTATATATTGAGTTTATTTAATACAACACATGTTTTAAACCAAACAAAATACACGTAAAATTACAATAATACCAAGTAATCGATACATTATGCAATTAGTATCGGTGTATGTATCATAGTGATGATATGATATTCAAAATATGTTCATGTGATTGAATAAGAAAGGACAATTGGAAGAATAGGCAATAGACGGATGTGGAATGAGTTCCCCTTGTGGGGACACGCATTGTCAGGTATCGATTAGATGTCCGTAACCTTAGCGATATTCTAATACCAGCAAATGGGAATTAAACCTTAGGAAATAACTAAATTGTCAGATATGAATGAGTCCTTGAAACAAATATTTGTTTTATCACAAGATTCTTTTGGTTTCAATGTGTTGCAAGAAGACATTAGGTTAGTTTATGTCATTAAGTAGCCAGTATAAAAACTACTGATAACTTACGCTTCTTAACTTAACTTTTTATCTAGATATATGATACCAACTCTTCTACTGCTGGTGTATCTCCTGATCCTGATGTCGTCCTCTGACCAGTACTATTGGCACACTCTTTTCTACAATAAAAATATTTTTTCGATATTGGATAGTGATGGCTAAATATTTGAACACAGTTATCAATATACCAAGCATACCTTTACCATGATAAAACATAAAAGTAAAAACAAGAAGTGTAATCACAATAAAACCATATATCTCATTTCCGCAATTTTAAAATGTAATTAATAAAAATTCAATAAAATCATATATCTAATGGTTTTGGAACTACCTTTTCTGGCTGATTTGCAGTGTCTCTGGGAGATATTCTTTCGTGGTTTCGGGTAACAAAACGGTGAGAAATGAAACAACCAATGTCATCACAGCGAACAGGTATAATGGTAGAGCACGTCCAAAGCCCGGAACACTTAAAGCCTATCAAACAATACCACAGATAGCTTGATCAGTCTGAGCAATTAAGCTTCAATGGCCACACAATTCGCGAAATTCGCGAGATTAGGAATGGTTAATAAATGGATTCCATTTCTTTGGCCTTTCCTAATTAAACACTCGAAGTGCTTTTTATTGACTATACATATCATATATAGTTTAATATAGATGCATCAATATTTTCTTCGCCCACTCATATTTACGTATACACTACACGTTTTCAGTACTGAAATGCAAACAATCACACTTAGTTCTTTTAGAATTGCAGTTCACGTGACTCTATATTTTCCTAATTCTGCATCATGCATTCTTCTCACTATATCTGTCTAAAATATCTTTTGAAACATCTTATGAGATTTGATTGACACAAATATTCCTATAGACATATACTTTAAAAAAAAATCTATATAAAACAAACAAATCGTTTTGGAAAAAAATTCCAAAACACTACCTATACATCTCGATCAGTATTGCACAGCGTTATGTTGTACGTGTACTAATAACAGTTATGTACAAGTATTACACTATGGAGTATGTTTATTACACTTGATCTAACACACAGAACCAGACATTGTTCTGGTAAGGATCTAATATATAATACGTACCAGTTGTATTATGTAAGGAGCGATAACAAGTCCGGAACCGCCAACGAAGCAGGCCAACCCCATTCCTGTACTTCGTAAACTCGTGGGGAATAACTCGGCTGCCCACACGTATACAGCTGCAAACGTGATGGTAAGACCAAACTTTCCAACCATCCCAAACGAAATAGAAAGTACTTCTGAAAGAACAATCGTCACATCATTATAACTTCAATACACGATTAAATATTGAAAAGATAACCATATAGATATCTTGCAAGTCATTTGCAAGTGTAATATCCCTATTAAATTGCTGCCCTGTAGGCGGGCTTTTTTAACATTTGTTGAGCAGAATTGTGTTCTTAATAAGCCATACAAGCAGATAATCCGAAGCATGACTTGGGCTGTACATAAAGTTTGGTGCAGGAGACAACACAAAATAATGCAAACACGTTATCAATGCAGGTGGCAAATTAACTATTGGCAAGTATCTATTGTGTACAGTTGAACTCGTAAAAGTTTCGCGGTTGCAGTATTGTTTTCAGTATTTTTTGGAGATATTAGTTATTATCATATGAACGCTTATCTGAATTTTTCGAAAACTTTTGTCAAAGTTTAACGAAATAATTGCTGACTGTTTGGACAACACGTTGGTGTTTTAAGTCAAGCATAAAGTTTTAATAATAAACCTATAACCTAGGAAACCATGAGTCTGATATAAACAATACCAACTTATCTACCCTATACATTTGCAACAATGCTACTAGATAGAACATCAATGTGTATAAACGTGTTTATCTCGTATGGAGATGGTATCGTGTTTGTCTTGTATATAGTTGTACATATACTTGCCAATGGGCCAGAATTGTTCAAGGATTCCCGTTATGAGCAAACTCACTCCACCTACTGTCATCCCCAAGATAAAGAGTTTTTTACGACCAATCCTGTCCAACAAAACAAACGCAACGGCGTTAGCTGGAAACTCAACAATACCAGCTAGTAGATGATTAAGGTAGAAATTCCCGCTCAGATTAGCTGCATTTAAGGCAAATCCGTAGTATGTTAGAATGACAACCATCCTGTAAGAAACAGTAGAATAAATAGAAATGATTAGCAGTTTGTAAGTTATATTTAATCACATTTTACGTGCAGTCTACAGTTTAGTGATATTTGGTATGTGATATTCCCAATCGGAATTAATATACCGAAGCTATCCCCCGTAATTTGATATGCAGCCACGTGTAACTATGACAGGGTAATATCATATATTGGTACACACCTGCATTGAGGGTTTTGCATTGCATGTCACGACCCATTTACAGTAAAACTATTTATAAGGTATCGGAATTGGACAATTTTTGTTTATTAAAAGTCCTGATCCGTTCAGTTTGCTTACCAGTTTATACAGATTATCACACATCTGATGGAAATGGACCAAGATGAGAAAAGGTGCCAGAATCTAAATTGCTCAGGTTCTCTGTCATTTGTATTGGTGAAATGTACGAGACTCAGCTTGTCTTCACTGTTATTATATTTAGCTATTGTACGGATTATGGAACAGGCTTCGTCATATCTACCCTGACTGATCAGCCAACGTGGTGATTCGGGAATGATCCTAAAAAGACCAGAAACATTGTTAACTTCTCAAATAGACCAACAAATATATATATTTCAGGTAATTTAACTGACAGAAATATGTCAAGGTCAGTAGAGATATAGGTTTATTATATGTATTAATTGTTTTTCGGAGGAGGGGTTAGTTTAAGAACAAACAAAAATTAAATTAAAAAACCAGTTAAAAGGACCGATTGTATTCATTTTCCATTAGATTTTAAGTCTTTTGTACCTGAAACAAACCCTGCAGGTAGGGCGTAAGCATTGTACCTGTTGCCCCCA
>NW_018484822.1:0-3711 GCF_002113885.1 Mizuhopecten yessoensis
AATATAAACCGGTGGTACTATTCTTTTGAAAAGGTGCTATTGAGATAAGATATCACTGCTTGTTTGTTAGAATTCTAACTAAATTAAAACTCAAACGAATTTGTGTATTTCGAACTATGGCTACTACATCGCCTTGTACCAATCAAGGTTTGCTATGGCTTATATCTAGTCATTTACACTAGGTATTGAGAAGTACATGCTTCTTCATTATAATACATTTTTACCTCTAGGAGACCCTTGTGGAGATAAGCTTCCTTTGGTTTTGATGGGCCTTCCCACGGTAATGCAAAATACGTTAACTATAGATATCAACTTTGTAAATTACCTACATGTATGAAAGTGTTTTGTTGTGCACGCCTTTCTCTGAAAAAATGCTATTGTTATTATTAAATAAGCTAAAAAGTAGTCATATATTTGTTCAAACAGTTATCGACTTATATATTTGCAAATTAATATAAAGTAGACAGGTTCAAATACTCCAAGAATAATTATCAATACCAACATTGTTTATAGATTAATCTTTCTTAAGTGTCACGCAAGAGTGATTTCAATGACGAATACGGCGATCTATGATTGAGCTTTAAACAAAACATCCGGAGGTATAGCCCCTATCTGATCACCAATATCAAACACTGCAGTATTTGTAGCTATTTTCTTTCAAATTGATACGATAGAAATCTACAACTGATAATATTCTTTGTGAAGTGTTGGGGTGTCTTTGTGAAGTTTTGGGAGGTGTTTTGAAGCATTCACCTTACCTAGACCCGCTAATAGGGTGATTTGTTCTCACTTCTACGTCATGTGGGGTTGGTTATGTAGAAGGGGTGCTCTCCATAGACAAACACAGCCGTCGTATAATTAGATGACATGTGTTTGAATCGCTTAATTATCTGCTTATTAGATAGGAGATCAATTAATTATGCTAATTTTTTTTCTTCTTCTATTTTTATTATGCTGATTTTTACAGAGGTTGTTTCGCTGTTATCGATGAACGTTATCGATGAACGTGAGGAAAATATTAAAAAACTTATCTTCCATATAACATATTAGATTTTATTAAATTCTGCTTCAAAGAAATGCCGGTTTGTTCACAGTGTGCTCTAGAAGATGGCAGATCAACGTAACATCTGCATAATCTCACTAATTGGTTCTCAGCAGATCCTGTCTGAAGCATCTAACCAATCTCCGATTGTTATACAGATGGACAATATTAGGTCAAGTAACAATGCGTAGAAGTACTGCTAACGGACTCGTTTAAGGCAGTAAAATTAATGCCAGCACAGTCAGAACTTATATTTGTATTTAGAAGATAATATTTGGATGATTTTCTCCTGATACGGTCCGTTTAAGACAAGTTTAATTGTACCTGTATATCATTTTGTTTTAGTCAAATTTCTTGTCACGGTGGATTATTTATTTGTGTAAACTTGTCATCCAAATGGAAGGCCTGATGTTTTATTTGTCCTGTCCTAATGTATTATTTACGAAGCGAAATGAATAAAATCAAACATGCTAGCATATAATTATTACTCCATACATTATATAACGCGAGCACTCTCAATTTAATATAGTTTTAAGTTTCGGTGTTGTGTTTCTTCTCTCTTTCATTACATGTTATTAACATAAAATATAATATTTTTGATTTTAAGAGCAATGTTTTAGTTTCTAATGAATCAGTTTATATTAACAAGTAAAGAACATTTTCATAAAGGTTACATCCGTTGATGCATTTGTAGTAATGAACCCGGCGATCTGGGCAAATACATCAAATTGTCGACCGGAAAATCAGTTCTAATGGATAATTGACAACCGGTCTAAAGAGCGGACTAATATGGCGAGAAAAATGGAATGATGTGTTTAGAAAACAGACTTGGAGCGTTTAAATAAAACCTTATCTGCAACACAGGTACTAAGATATCTTCAATATCTCCTTACTCATCAGTACTACTTTATATGATGTCAGTAAGGAATTTGGTGTCCTGACGTGTCCTTCCGGTCAAACGATATTGCGAAAGCAATGGACACGCTCTCGGTTCCTAGAACACAGAGTTATAGGTTACCTGTCAGGACTTTCTTGGTTTTTAATCGAACTAATAGTAACAAAGTTGAGATCACTATCACCGTTTCATTTCATCATAACATTCTCTGATAAAGCCATCATTGCTAGTCTCAGACATATGAACAATAGTCATTGCCATAATTAAAAGCTATTTACAGCCAAAGACCAAATGCTTCACAATTCATAGGATGTGTTAGAGTTGAGAAAGGTTAAATTGTGCAAAATCACGCATTACAATGACAAAGGGGTCTAATGCTAATGGAATAGCTCATTGTAACAATGTGCTGGTTACCAGCACATGAAAGACGGTGCAATGTTGTTGTTACTGATTTAGTATTAATATGCGTTATTGTCGGTGTGGAAATCAGTCAGGTATGACTACGCCAGTTGGCCTAGTTTTCTAAAAATATGGTTACAATTTAAGACCAAACCTTCATGTCAATGTATTCCTCAGACTCTCCGTTTGTTCAAGATCTTAAAGGCACTCTTACAAGAAAGTCAGGGTTGGGGTATTTAAATTCACATTAGCCTTTTTTTCTAGACAATTAAATGAGTTTTTTTCTGAAAAAAAACCCCCAATCACATAAAAATCCGGAGGTTATGGTATCAAAATAATTTAAGTGGAATCGTTTAAAAGTAAACATGGTTATACAGTTATGTATTGTAAAATAAATAACCAAGTAAAATCACAGATTTATATACTATCTCGTCATACGATTGACACATTACGCCTCTATTGTTCGCTTGGAGTGTACATATTCAGCATCAATATGTAAGGGGGCTTTCTGCAATCACTAATATGTAATATGTCTTGAGACCAAAATCACGTGTCTGGCAGCATAATGCTCACTAACGTGGCCACCAATAACACACATGATTACATTAACTAATAAACAGTTTATCACAAAATCACTTGAATTGTGACAAAACATTTATATCTAGTTTTGAAAAAACTAACGCATTAGGATCTTATTCATTATATAAGGTTTATTGCTTGTCGAATGAGATTCTGTTGTCAAGCATACATTATATATTTTCATAAACCTATGGGTTTACAGTGAGCTTACCAAACTGTTGCCAGCGAATAATTACCTTGTTACTATACCTGTTCGTGTAATAAACTATTAACTGTGTTTATTTACCTTGTTACCTGTGGGTATAATAACTTTGTTACCAGTTTATAATAACCTTGTCACCTCTGTATAGTCACCTTTTTACCTGTGCGTATAACTAACTTTTTGCACGTGTGAATTTAACCATACTACCTGTGTTTAGTCACCTTGTTAATTGTGCGTATAATTAACATTTTACCCATCTGAATAATAACCTTGTTTCTCGTGTATTTAATCACTTGGTAAACTTTGTATAACAACCTTGTTATCTATGTGTATACTAACCTCGCTACCTATGTG
Source organism: Mizuhopecten yessoensis (assembly GCF_002113885.1). NCBI lineage: Eukaryota > Metazoa > Mollusca > Bivalvia > Pectinida > Pectinidae > Mizuhopecten > Mizuhopecten yessoensis. The sequence goes on from NW_018484822.1 coordinate 3,472, forward strand.
TACAATAACCTTGTTACATGTGTATAGTCACCTTAACTTGGTACATGTGTATATAATAAACTTGTTGTCTGTGTGTATAATAACATGGATACGTGAGTGTATAATAACCTTTTTGCCTGTGTGTATAATAACCTTGCTACCTGTGTATAATATCCTTGTTACCTGTGTGTATAATAACCTTGTTACATGTGTATATAATAACCATGTTACCTGTGTGTATAATAACCTTGTTACATGTGT
>NW_018484823.1:0-3713 GCF_002113885.1 Mizuhopecten yessoensis
ATCAAAGGATCGAACTAGTCTTTTTGTCTCATCAACAAGGTGGCGTACACTGAGCCTTTGGTTTTGCTATGACATATTCCTGCGGTGTAGAGAGCGAACGTGAGCGTTACCCCTGGATATCGAGGATGGTGTCACCCAGCATGATGTCTCTTGTCAAGTCAAAGAAAATAGGTTAGTCATTAACAATCTTATATACCATTCATGGTAGACACTTGAAAGAATGTCGTCACTTTTAAGATGAAGTGTGGTGTAAATTTCGGTCAATCATGTCACCAATATATTATTTGTTTATTAACTATTCCTTTGTTATTAATTGATTTATTAATATTACAAATCCGCCATAACGAAAACTAAAATGTTCATAATGTCATCATTCATGTCAAAGTGATGTTGTTATAATGCCTATTATAATTGTTGTAATAACATGTTTTTATTATCAAGCAATTTCACCAATCATTCTTATTTCCTTTACAGGTATCACAGATGGCCAAAATATAACGGTAAGTCAATAGCACAGATAGACAATTATCTACACCTAAATATAGAAATGCTGCCAAAATGTGATGCTAATGACTTTGCCTTGTCACATTCTATTTCGTATGACGTCTGACGTTTAATAGATTAAAGTTAATTAAAGAGTACACAATATGATACAATGTACCTTGATATAAAAATCAAGTTGTATTTTGTGTTGGAAACGCGATTTTTATATCATTATTCAATCAGCATTCAATACTAGGATATGGTACTAAAGTGAATAATTGATTTTGATTTCAGGGTGTTGCGAATGGTTGAGCGAGATACATCATAGATAATATAACCATACAAATCATCACATCAATACTCATACATATACCAGCGGGTCTAGTAAAGGTTGTGAAAACATGAAAACTGCATTGAGAGGGTTGAGGTGACGAAAATATACAATAGCATGCAAACGTGAATTAATTCATAACGTTTTATCCTCAATATGTTTTTCACTTAAACAGCGTATTCAATGTTGCGTTCTGCATTAAGTTAAAACTAAGCGTTTAAACGTTTTACTCATATCATATATAATTGCTTGCCGGTATTACCTGATTAAGGGTTTATGGCAAACAAAGTTATTTTTTGCAAACAATTATTAATCTAACATTTATTGAAGGACCCTGCATTATCAAGTTGATTACTGACAACGTTGGTTTCTATATTGCAGAATAATGGACCTTTATGTTTGGATCAGATTATGAATAGCTTTGATGACGAAAGCATCGGGAAAGAAAATCTGAAACGTAGGTAGAAAGATGTTTTCAACATGGCTCTTAGCTACTAAATAGGGAAATAGGGGATATGTGATTATTTTATAAGAATACAACGTATATTTGATGTTATGATATTATTAAAAAAATCAAAACGATTGCTTTACGATCATATAACTATATTTATATTGTCAAATAACAAATCGAATCATATGATGTGCATATACAATTATCTTGATGATGTGGATAACTTTGAAAGACAAATGATCTAATAGCGTTATAAACTTAACTTGTGGAATAATTATAAGAATATGTAGCTAAAGTATTATCAAACTTTGTAAATAAAAAAATCCCTACAACAATTATGCATGTTATGCTGTTTAATCGCAAATCTTTTCTTATGAAAAGAATGTCTTGTATTTCTAAACAAACAACGCCTTTTATTTTAAACCTGCATTAATTTCCATAGTATCTACTGTATATTGTTCCTCGCCTTGCATCAGTGGCAATGGATCACACACAATAGAAAGACGTCGCGAAATTCGAGGAATATTAAGAGCAAATTACAGAATCTTGAGTTTCCTCTTAACTTTCTTAACTTTATTAACTTTCTTACCTTTCTTAACTTTATCAACTTTGCTCTACGCGCCACCTCATTTTGTCCAAAGGTAAATCTTTCAACTTTCAATAGTAGGTGGTCTTCGTCACTGAACTCTTAGACATTCTATTCCATGGTACTGCTATATATCTAAGATTGGTCTTTTCTTGTTATGCAGATGTGGTTCAGGAACTTCGACGTCATCTTATTAGATGTCTGGAAATACATGTAGCTCCAGATGATAACGTGTGGGGGACATTTCTTCTTATCATGTCAAAATTGGCGTCCATTCAACTGTCATTGTTGAAGAATGCCGAAGATATGACAGACATCATTAATGTCTTAAAGAGGGAAAAATTCAGGAAATGCCACTTTCGGGCTTATTCCTGTCTAATGAAAACTGTTAGACAAATTGATTTTCGTTATTCCAGAGGTGTTGGCCCGCTTTACAATAAAATTGTAAAGTTAGACAAGCAGTACAGAGAAAGTGTAAAGGTTCAAATTACATCCCAGGAGGAAAAGAATCAAATGACAGGGGACGGCGATGAAAGAATATCATTCACTGCCAGTCCTGCTGGTATGTTGGCTGTATTTATGTAGAAGTAAAAGAGAAAATCAGTATTATTGAAGATAATTAATTATTTAGGTGTTTCAGATAATGATGTTTAGCTAAGTACATCAGGAATAAACGTAGTTAAATTGTCAACGTTTTTTCCAATCAAATCTAAAAGTATTTAACGTATTTGCTTTAGCGCATTATGTCATATGCTTATAACTTGTTGAAGAAATAACAACATTTGTGCCTGTATTGTGGTAGAATATGTAAAGAGGATAAGAAAATGTTGCATTAAAATAATTAAAGAAGACCAATGCTGCAAAGGTTTACTATCTTTTCAACATTTCAGACTCCCGAGTTATATATTCTCCCAAATTAGCAAGCATTTATTAATTTATTCAACACGTAAAATATGATTACATGAAAGTGCCTATAACATACCTTGGCCTATTTTGCCTGATAAGTGTAAATGTTTTTGAAAAGATTTAGATATGTAAATTCACCTGCATACCTTCATTCGACAAAAATAATCGTTTACATTTGTACTTGGCTTCGGCATCAGATCTGTATTTCATTTCAATGTATTACTTTTCGGATATCTTCAGATCCTAATAGTTTTGCAATAACAAACGTAACATGTTATCTGTAAATTTCAAGCTTACCGTCATAGTTGTTTTTACAAGCAACCTAAACATCTGTCATTTCTTTAAAATAGCGTTATCATTAATCTGATTTTTCTTCAGTTACTGACATAGAAGATGCCATTAGCTCAGGGGAGGACGACGACGATAACGACGTCTTCTGTCCTTACGCATCTGCTCATTTTCTTGGAATGATAGAGGCAAATGGACGCTACATCTACGGCAACAAAATGTACGAGCGCGTTTCATTGGGATCTACAAACTGCGGCGGATTTAAAAGGTCCATTAACAAACGGATAAGAAGCATAACCATATAGAGCACGCGGTGTTTCCATGAGGTCAAAACGTTGCTTAGAGAAACAATGACATAGTTTGGGAGAAGATATAATTAGTATAGTATAGTAATTGTTCCTGCTAATTGTAATCTATATCATTCATTTTGAGTGCGCCAATTCACCAATGCACCAAACTGTTTAAGTTTTATAATGCGCTAAAATCTGTTTACATGTTATCATAGTTTGAAAGAAAGTAGGTGATCGCGTTTAACAAAAGCATAGTAAGATGGCAAAGTATGAACCACAATCTTGTTTTGGACAAAACATTAAAATGAAACTAATTTAATATTATACACGTTCTCTCATAGACAAATCAACCTATTTCTTCAAAATGTTGTAGGTGTG
>NW_018484824.1:0-3713 GCF_002113885.1 Mizuhopecten yessoensis
TGACTTTGATGTTGCATATATATTTTATTTTGGAGTTTGCAGTGATGCATGTAGAACATTTGTAAGTCGACATACTGTTTTTAAGATATTGACATAGCGTCAGTTATATATTTTATTTAGGAGTAAAAGTGAAAACAGCACTACGTCAAATCAATGAGTAGGTAATAAGTAGCATTTTCTGCAATTCACTTGCTATCTTGTTTCTTGGAAAACGATTCATTAACGACAATTGTTTCATTTTGCATAAATAGCTGAAAGTCATTATAACACCCAGGTATTACCACGGTGAAAAATTTTGTAACCTACTTACATGATAATCATCCCGGAAGATGTGACATTTTAATAAATTATGTGTACAGATTTTCTAAACAAATATGCCGACGCACGTAGCTCTTGAGCAACCGTATGGTGCAGTAAAATGGTTAATTTATTGGCTTTCAGCATCTTGTCACAACAACAGGGTCACAATACGCTTCATTTTCCGTATTTCTAATGATTGTATCAAGTTTTCTTTCTGTCTTACCCTTTAAATCCAAAACAAAATCGCTAAAACAGATGTAACGTCACGCTACCACAATTGGTACGCTACCCTAATCGGTACACAGTCAGAAAAGGGTTCGAACGGTACTTTAAAATAAAAATTATGTATTTTGTGAGATATTTATCAGCATTTCCGCAAAATAGTTTTGTTTTCAGCGACATTTTAAGAGTACATGATTACTTTAAAGCAAACATGTCTGAAAACCAGAAAAAAAAACGACGTAAGTCGACGAAAATTTGTAGTTCAGTAAGGTATTTATAAAAAGAATTATTTTTTATGCAATCAGAGCATCAACTAGTATAATTCAAGTTTCATAGCATGTGATAAGTAAGGTGTATTTTCATCATTGTCGAAAAATGGACGAAATCTCACAGCGAGTTTAGCGTTCTATTTTTAAAAACAAATTTTCTTACATTTATAACTTATTCCTGAAAAATAAACCTACATGGACAGTCTTTGTCAAGAACAAGGAAACATTCCAGATACATTATCTGTATTTTTAATAATCACTGGAAAACTGTCAAAATTGTACCAATTGTGGTGGCGTGACGATACACAATCTACTGCTGGACGTATAGACAGTATGTAAATTTAAGGATCAGTGAGACAATATGTAATGTTAACGATAATGAAATGACTCGTATATGCGAGGACTATTTTGATAAGGAAGGATCTTGTGTATAGGGTGATGTCTAATCTTATCAATACGTAACCACTAGCATGAATCTGGAGTAAATAATGCCATATGGTCAATTCTAACTTGCTTACCTGATAAATAATTTGCGACAGTTCCCGCTATGAGCGACACGGCTGCCACGGCATGGAATATGATACACAACTTCTTTCTACCTAGTCTGAACAATAAAGAAAAAATGTGTATGATGATCATAATAATAAGCGAATATTTATGAAAAGTTCAATGTCACCAGGCGCGATATTCTGCTGTCCGGACAGAGTGCAGCTAATACACTTATTTGGCACAATGTGGACCTTTTTCCGCTTTCAATAATTGGGTCTTTTTCTTAAAAAATGTTTTATAGAAAATTTTATACTGTAAAACCTCGATTTAATGCCCTTTGTTTGATTTTCTACTTCGATTACCGCCAATATATTTCAAGGTCCATTTTTCTTGATTTTCCTTTCGAATTTCCGTTTCCTACGTTTCCACAAGTTTATTGCCAAACCCTTTATAACGCCAAAAGTCATTTGGACAAATAGTGGCAGTATAACGAGGTTGTTTGGAATCGGTATTTAATAATGTTGAATTAGGTAATTGTGTGTACGTTGTATGGATCTCATTCTTTATTCATCGATTTGATAATAAAATATAATGCAATTAATTTAATAGCTAATTTAAGACATTTTAACAGCGCGAAATTAAGTAACAAACTGCGAAAAAAACATGAAAAGCTGTACCCCAAACCCATTTTCAGTTTCTTATTAGGTTTTTATTTAGTTTAATATATTTGCGTGAAAAGAATATATTGAAAAAGAATACCTTTTTTATTTATTTTTTATATATTTTCCATTTAAATATTGTAGATTTCATTTATTTGCTTCATAGATCATCAGATGAAACTTGTGCATTCGTGATTTAGCTTTGTTTCTTTTAACAGATATTTTCAAACATTTTCCCTTCAGATGATCAACATGTTTAAATCATAATATTTATCCAGGAGAATTAATGTTATAATTTTGTGTGCTACTCACCTATTGAATGTATAATATTCAATTACTGCCACGGGTAATTCCGCAAGAGAAAGGAGAAAAAAACTCAAATAGCGATCTAGAGGTAGAGAGGCAGAGGATAGAGATAATCCGTAGTATGTTAGACTATTAACAAGCCTGAAACATAGAAAAAATACCAAACTAACAAACTGATTAAAAATACGAAAACAAGAGAATATAGAAGTGTCAAAGGAAACATATTTCCAACTCTTAATGGCAAAATATGAACCAACGAAAGATTCACATGGTGACCTCTTAAAAATACATAATGAGGGAGAAGACCAGGTGCTCCGGAGGGGTAAGCGTTCCCCGCCTCATCGAAGTTTAAAGATGTGGAGTATTTATATGTACAGTTGTACCTTCGTGATCAAGCACTACTTACCTAATAGTATAGTCCCACTATCCGACCAGATAGAATAGACTTTTCCTATTCAAATAGTATTATTCTGATGTCTATTTCAATGTTAATATCTGCACTTAAGTTGACATTTGACTTTGAAATTTTATTTATTATGTATTTTTGGTGAAAATGCGTTTAAAGGATGTAGAAGTAGGCATTAAAGAAAACATAAATATATGTACATGTATTCATATCTGTAGCGATATATTACAAGATAAACACAGCAGTGTTTAATCTCAACTAATTCTCTCTGAGTGCCGATTCAAAGTGGAAAACGAAATTAGAACAACTTACAATCGGAACACCTCGTGTTGCAACGTAAGCCAAATAATAATTGATTTCAGTCAGCTACAAGGTTGAAATTCGAAAGGATTATTAATTGCTTTGAAGCAACAGTATATCATTAATTGATCACTATGAGTATGTGATGGCGAATACGTTAATTGGAAATGAAAATGTCTCTAAAAAAGAAAAGAATACATCTCACCAACGATCAACATTTCTTTTTTAAATCTTATTGAAATTTCCACATTACTAAACTCACATCAGTTACTAGTATTAAGATTTTAATCGTGGTACTGTCAATGTAATCGTTCGCTTTTCTCAGAGCGCGAAATGTCACTCTCCTATTCTCTTACAGAGTTACAGAGTTGCATATATTTATTTAAAACAACGAAATATGCATGATCGCTAACTGTTGAGTTGATTTGAAAAGTTGAAGAATATTTAACCTTCCTTAAGTAATCCTACTGTGATTAAGGCACACCCTGAATATTCTGCCAAATTCGAGTGTTTTTGTGATGCTATGTTGAAAATATTGTTTCAAACTGGGATCGCTTCGTATATAGTGATATTAATTCAATTAAATTGTGAAAAATCGGCAAACTTTGATTGAAAAGATATCGAAGTTATATTTTATTATCCTTAAAGTTTTTAAGACGGTACACGGCGCATATAAAGGTGTATATTTACATTTGCCTTCCATTACAACGCATAAATAAGGCAAATGTTGTTATGAGACTATAACAATATTTGCTATTGTAA
>NW_018484825.1:0-3715 GCF_002113885.1 Mizuhopecten yessoensis
TTATCCATGTCTGCCATGTTATTCGTCATTTAATAAAATGACATTACTGGACATATTCTATTCTTTGTTGTTCTTGATGTATATTTATCCAAAATAACAGCTTCAGTCGTGATCGGATGATCGTGATGGAGATTTATAGCATACATCTGGATTTAGTGTTTCCACTTATAAATGGATATCGCCACAGATTTATATGTTTCTGGTTTCAGAATAGAATGGTCCCATGCCTTTATTACTTTCTGGTGTTACATGTGAACGCTCACACCAATATTCTATATATGGAATGTATTTTAACCCAGTACATGGTATGCCCTCACACTGTACCAGACTTCCAGGAAGTGAAGCTAAGATAAAAAGCACGCGGGTACCTGCATGCAGACATTTTAACGTCTAATTTACCAAATTGCACAGCTGAAACTGGGTATGATCAATTCTTTTTCCATGATGAGATTGAAGGTCATGGTATAGGGAATTCGATACATAGTTCGTGTAAAGGTCATCGGTATTATACATATACGAATCAATAAGGAAACGAGACATTTTTACTTACACAGGTACATGTATACAATTTAGTTAAGGAGCAGGCATGCGCGATGGGAGGTCAGTCATATTAGTTCTAAGTTACTAGCTGTCCTAAAGAATTTACCTGACAAACTGAATTCTATAAGATTCAGTAACGTTAACAGATTTAACCCGTTGAACATTAAGGGTTTCTTATCATTTTTGTATAACTTTTATTCTATAATTTTTTCGTAGTATTTAAGACAATGAAATAAAATGCAATTCAAATTCAATCTCGATTTTGTCACACTTGTGTGTAACTATTACCTGCAATATTTCTTCTAGTTTTTTTTATAAAAAGTTTATGAGAAGATAGTTGCGCACGGGTAACACAAGTCCGACTATGTATTTTGTAAGTACATAATAGTATACAGTTATATTTATCACAATTAGTAGATAACATTCATTGAAACATCCAAGATTACAAAATAGGTTTTGCTTGGTTTGATAGATTAAAACTGGGGGTGATGTTATATAAAACGTTCTACTATTGGTCAATTTAGATTATCAACAAGTGTGCGTTCTACGGGGAGAGAAAAGTTAAGAAAATAACGATGACCTGAGTAAACATTTTTGAATTCCGTGTTAATGACCTAGCCAAAGAAAACAAACATGTGATGATTTTATCTATTCTACTACGATTCAATTAATTGAAAGTTCTTTCGTGTCTACTTCAGTACTTTTGAACAACGAAGTCTAGATAATCTCATTATTTGTATAATGTTGTTCTATTATGCATGTACAATTTGTCACGTGATGCCTCGTTTCCATTTCATCTACAAGTCGATGCCACAGCTAATGTCATAATTTCTGGAAGATGAGTCAGAGTTTGTGTTGTTTTCAATGTGGATGTATGTGAAAAAGTCTGGAAATACGTCCACAGCTGCTCTCTTGTTACATTTGCAATACATGGGTGGAATTTGAAAAGCACGTGCATGAATGTTGAAAAATAATATATGCACGCATTTGTATTATTGTCCAAGACTAATGCCGTAATGGTTATTAACCATTGAAAATTATCGGTACATCGCCAAGGTGTGACGAATTGTTCATAAACAACATTCATGATCCATTATTACACCGCCATTTATAAATACAACAATGCATTAACAGTTCACTAAATCATTGCAATGCACGAGACGTGACAGAGGCGGTCCGAATAGTGCCGGGTGACCATCGACAATGAATGTCATTATGGCGTTCCACAATACTCAACTTCAAATTTCTTGCCTGGGCATTTTGTTTTGATATATTACTGTTACAGAATTCAATTTTCCAGAAACCTTAATTAACTTTCAAAAATCGAAATCGTGCGTGCGCTGTATCCATTTATCGCTTAAAAAAGAAGAATGAAACTAGTAACGGCAAAGAACTACAAAGGGGAGGGAATGCTTAGGGTACGTGATGAGTGCATACTTACCTTGCATGGTAGGGTTATCAGGGGCGAGGTACCGTGATCAAGTACGTGTCAGAAAGAAGTCGACCTCTAGATCAATACACTAGGCGGTCGTGTGCTGCTACATTTACCACGAACATTTAACACATCAATGACAGACATGCGGCAGCAGAACTAAATCTACCAAAAAACCCAACGTTATCGACTAAAGGGCGAGAACAGTATCAATCACTTCACTACAAAGTTAGTAACACATTGAACTATTCACATATTTGACTGAATCCGTATGCTGCTTTGCTGAATTAAACTCATTAATGGGAGTGCTTCATCCTTAAACAAATACCGGTGAAGATTCAACAGGACACATAAAAAATATAACCCTAAATTTAAACCCCCGGAAATCTCTAGTTTACAGTTTCCAAAGTACACATTTGAATTCAGATATGTAATTCCGATATAATGTTCTTGTGATTTAGTTCGATCGGTACTTAACCCGTTTATTTAGTCTGTAAAATAAGGCTTTTCGTATGATGTCTTCATAAAAATCGTTCACCAACATTATCACATGTCAATCTCTTTTGTGACTAAGTTGAATGCTACAAAAGGATACCCAATCTAATGTTATATATACACATCGTAAGGTCTGTTAAACCTTAACTCATTCGCCCAAACATATTTGATCAGACTTGCCCACACTTTAATTTGGTAAGGTCCAAATGTGACTTTAGAAATGAAGTTCGAGCACGCTTTTTGACATATCTTAAACAGCAATTAAACTATTTCACATTCCTCAACATGTTCCATACAAGTCACCAATGCTTTAGGTTCACCCCTGTTGTTTATCGTCCTTGTTTACAAAGATAGCGTCACGTAATGAATTTGGATCCCCAAAGCATCATCATTTAGAAATGTTTCACTATTTTCTACCAACAACTTCTTTCCTTGACCGAGTCTATAGCGGCTACGGTAATGATATTTATTGACAAATCTAGCTTCACATATTGATATCTTAATTCGATTATTGGCAGCTTTAACCGACCGAATGAGCATGTTTGATCACATACACATGTATAAACTTAGAATAAACATTTCCCCCATTCCATAGAATTTTATTAGGAGCTCAACCTGATGCCGTTTCCCGCATGCGATTGCTACATGTAATGGGTCACAGAACGGAACGAACACATTTTTATGACGTAATTTAACACATGTAAATTGCAGACACGAGGAAGAGGATTTCAGTCATAATCATTGGAAGATTTCCCATGAAGGAGACAATGTATACTAAATTGTACTTAACAATAATTCAAATATCCTAGAAAAAAGGAATTCTTTCACATTCTTCAACTTGACACCGTGCCAAACCTCGAAAAGAATGTTATTTTAGAAATAACAAACTAATGTATTTTAGAAGTAACAAACTAATTTATAGTTTTAATGGTGAAATATATAACGAAGATGAGATCGACCTCAATGATAATTCTTCCTTAACACGTCGAATTCCAATTCACATAGTTCACCATAATACACAGACACATGTGGATTAAATATGTCCTATCGTATCAAATGTAACGAACAAAAAAGTATTTTTGTCTGGCTGATAAGGTGACGTAAACCTATATGTAGTTACGGAGGGGTAAACTTGGAACATTGTAAGACAAACTTAAGTTACTGGGCGCATTAATGGTATGTTGTCTGTTATAATAAAGGCGTATCAATTTGGCATCGCAAACATGTTAACAATCAAAATAAATGTAA
>NW_018484826.1:0-3715 GCF_002113885.1 Mizuhopecten yessoensis
TGTCATTAATGAAGAGGAAGACGCTAACCCTTCCGTAACACCTTGGCTTATTCTCCTTGTACTTTTCCCTCTCTTTGTTCATATTTGGTCCTAGTTTCATCGTTTTTCAGTTAAATTTACGGTTTTGTTGACATTCACTATTCTCTTGTTGTTTTTTATTTGCGTTAAATTTGTTTATTCTGGTATTTAGGATTAAGATAACCGAAAGGTATGTTATTATTCAGTAATTGACTATTAGTCGCCTCAAACAGTAATGCAAAGCAGTAAAAAGACTGTAAACAAATCAATATCACCTTGATTGATATATGTTATCTGTTATGACAACTACTCGTTTCACCATGATGTGCGATAGTGCAAAAGGACACAACAAGAAAGTAGCGTTCCGGGCATTACGAAGGTCATAAACAAATTTTGGAAACTGACGTGAATATTAACACAATACCTAAAAGGCAATACTGGAGTGTACTGCACGCCGATGGTGCCATAGGAATGCTTCAACCTATTATGAATCAATGAGATGTGGTCCAAAACAGAAAGTTTGCCAAAGACTAATTTAACGTTTATGTCAACGCTATCAGGCAATTGGTTCTGTCTGTCAGAGGTGAAGAAGTGGTAGGTTCAGAGGTGCGACAGCATGTTAGGAAAGAAATAAGTTTCTGCAGGCTAAGATATGCTGATTTTCCTCTGTTGTATAGCTCAATACCAACTTAATAAATCACTAAAGGGTGTGAGCTTCATCCCAAACCTACAAAAAAATCGTTTACACTAAGCATGCACTCGTGGTCGTAGACCAAATGTCAGGCCATTTTTGAGCTCTCACGAATGTCAAAACAACAGCAGTACAGACTCTCCCTTAGCCACTTGCCTCTACCTTTTACCCACACCATGACTAGCAGGGACGGCTTACTTCTAAGCTATATGATAGGAGGGACGGTAACCATTTCCCAATCGTGAACATTCCCTTTCTTGATAGTATGATAGTAAAATTTCTGTTTTTCCTACCAACCATGTATTACGGTATTTAATAGCTTGGCTAAATATCAGGATTTCCTTGATTTATGTCAACTGCTGACGGGAAAACTAAAAACTCACAGATGCAGATTGTGAAAGACTACGAGTTTCATTGAAGAAGTCGAGGTCGAGTTATCTACGAGTTTCATTGTTGAAATCGTACGTTCAGATTGTTTTAACTCTACTGTTTTTAAGAAGTATTCTCAATGTTTTTATATGACTACTATCCTATAATTTGTTCTGATGTCGATATTATGACAGTAAAGAACATATCCTTACACGACGTTGTATTCTTACATTTTTTAAAGTAACATGGCACAAAAAACACGGTCATTAGGAGTGTAGCGTTTGATTTGATTTGACGTCACGCTCGACAAAAAAAAGTAGAGCGCCATACTGTACATTTGCATATTGCAAAGGTGTACCAAAACAACCACTCGATCTGCCGTTGCTTCATCTGAACTTAAAACTAAAAATCTACCCAGTAAAAAGAAAAGTTCCGATCTGACTGGACAATGCAAAAAAGCGATTTATTAACACACGGTGAAGATATAAGATTTTATTAAATGGATAAAACTTGATATTTCACTGGTAGTTCCTCTTTCCGCACAAAATTAGGAAGACATTACGATTTATTTTCTTTCGTTTATTGTTGATACTTGGCAAAACAATTGTAATACGTTTAAATCTCTTTCCCACACTTTCTAACTGTTGCCGTAATAATATTTGTATATATGCAGTTATAAATCTATCATTGTATAAAACGTACACTTACAAATTCCAATTACAAAGGTCTATACTATATCGACAGAATACTTGTTGCAAGGGTTTTTATACGTTAAGACTGAATAGAATACACTTTCAACCAATCGTCTTGCATCCTACATCCACAATACAGTTACAAAACGCATTACAACGCATGAGACAGCACACCTTGGTACACGCATTTATAGCTGGCGCCACGAACATAATATATAGACACAATATACCAATAACCAACCCTGTGACAAAATACATGTACTATCCCTTCAGAATAACAGGTTAAACCGTCACTGTATTCTCCGATATAATAATATGTGGATTATGAACCTAACACTGAATAGTGGCATAACACAATTTCGTTACTTCTGCAATATGCTTTTACAAGATGAAACACAAACTAATTTGATGTTATCAAAAAACGTTTAACGACATATTAAACTGCGTGTTAAATATTGACCACCAAAATTATATTCAATTCTGGTATTGTTTTGTTTTCATTCAAATTATGACGCTTTTTTGAAAGTGATTTTTTCGACTATGTTGGACTTCAATCAATGTGATTATTGTAAACTATATCTAATATATTTTTTGCGGTTAGCTATATTGTTCTCTAAGATCAGACTGTTAATCAATATTCTTCCTTCCTTTGGGTTCATCATACAACGTGTTTCCTCAAACACAGTAAATAGCTTCACAATCCAATAAAATGGTGTGGATTATACAAAACTCAATCTGACATGTAACATATGGGTGTGGATTTTATATTAAATAATCTGACATGCAACAAATGGGTGTGGATTTCTCACTACACAATCCAATATGTGACAAATGGGTGTAAATTATACATAACACAATTCGTCCTATAACAAGTAGACGAAGATGGTACATTACAATATCCGAAATGTAACATATGGGTGTAAATTATACACTACACAATCTGACATGTAACTGATGGGTATAGGTATAGTACCAAGAAGTTTGGTGAGCCATTTCCTGGTTCACCTGTCCAAATCCCAACAGACCGTGTTGTCGTTGTAACCTTCTGTTTGTACAACACTTATGTGTTTTTGTCACATCTCTTGGTAATGTTTGATTTGTACTACACATGATGGTGATGACACGTAGAGTTAGATTTAAAATCCTGTGTACTGCAGTCGTTTCACCTTTTGATAAGTCATGGATACAAGACCAAACACCGCCCACAGCACTCCCTCCGTGTCCACACATACAGCTCGGGGACAGTCTATATCAGTATGTAGCAGTCGCAGGTATTGTCCATCACCACTCAGGAGATGTAGGTGTTTGTTTTTATAGTCAGCAACCACCAGGAATCTTTGACTGTCGTACGTCAAATCCCAGGGGTCAAAACATTGACAGTTAGTCATGCTGTTGTGTTGTGATTCTCCATACCTATATAAGTGCTGTAGTTGTCTGTCCAACACTATGACTGCTGGTTTGTCCTTACCGCCATCTTTTTCCTCATCTCTATCAACTACAGCGACATTGTCGCTGAGGGGACACTGTGATATCCTCCATGGTGAACACACCACCGCTTTCTTGAACAATGATATTTCGGTGGTGATACCGGGCTTCCCGTCCGGAGTGTACTCGGAAATTCTGTGTTTTGTTCCAACAAGGATATGCTCATCACTAGTAACACAAAGACATCGAGGTTCATCATTTGTTTTGAATCTCTCAGTCAGTTTACCTGATATGAGCTCCTCGACACTTTCAGAACATGTCCAGAGATTGCGAGTAGTGGGGGATACAGAGTTATCGCGTATGTGGAAACGACTCCGTATTTGATCTTGTATATCTCCCTGACAAGTAAGGCGTTTCAGTTTAGTAGTTAAACAGTCACTTGTCCACATTCCATCACCACCACTTGGACAGATAGCATTAATGGTACAAGGAGATTTCCATTCTGATATAATCTTAATCT
>NW_018484827.1:0-3715 GCF_002113885.1 Mizuhopecten yessoensis
AAAATGTATATATTTTTACTTTTCGTTTCACTAACGTGCTGGATTTTTCTACAATCCTTGAAGAAGGAAAACATTAGTCCGGTAATAATAATGATAAACTGAAAAGAAAAAAAACAATACGTTTATGATTTACATGGCTTGGTATGTACAAGTCTGTTTCATAAACTGTAATACTACACCCCAACACATGTTGTAAGGTCAAAGATGAAACACACCAGGTCGTTATTACTGTGTCTGAAATATCACTTAATCATTGATTTTGTCTGACATTTCCCATCAACGTTGTAAACAGTAACAATAATGGTGTACATACTATCTGTTGTCCAGATATAGTGTCGCATTGGTAACCCCCACCCTTTTTGCATGAGATAACCATGCAATTAATTATGACTTATGTATAAGTACAGGTAATTTGTACCTGACAGCACACTTGACCAGGTCTACTTGGTACTCACCTGTGATTACCTACATCCTACCTGTATATCCCAGGGCAGCTAGTCACTAGACCTCGCATAATGAATGTGCTAGTCTTAGGGAGGGGACAAGTATACTAGTCTTACCTTCAGATGAATCAAGTTCTCCACGTCCAGGTACAAACCTTCTGTACCTGTTTGTATATGTTCACCACAGTACACGTTAACCTACCTGTAACGATATGTATCATCACTATATACCGTATAGCCCATCGCCATCATCCGTATCCCTAGCATGAGTAAGTATATAACTATTTTTATTTCTAGGAATTCCTATTTTTGAATATATTCATAAACTTTGTTATACTTTTAATTAACTTCGCGGTAAATGAATCCTTATGGAAACTTGTGGGTTTAACAGCGAAAGCATATGTCTTATATAACTACTTTTATACATATCTTTTGAATAGCATTGCTGCAGACATGTCCGACAAGAAAAGTTAGTGCAAGCTTTGTATAAATAATACGACATAAAACTGTCTAAGTAATGAACTGTAACAAGATATATATAGACAAATTTTGTTGGACTTAAATAGAAAGGTTGGTTGCTTTATACCATGGAATTAACGAACATAATAAGTGGTTACAGCACTATAGAGGAACAATACCAAAACCTTGTCGAGATCAAATATTGCAAAATAATAGTGAACATGTTGTCATACCTGCTCTTTAATGTAGATTTTAGTAATACTTCAAAAATGCAAAATTATGTCTGCCATCCTGAATTATATCAATATGACAATGGTCTCAAATATAGGTGACTAGGATTTTCAATATCTCAGTTCTCTTAATAATATCATTCAAAAATCGCTACATTCAGTAAGTCGAAAAAGGACATAATTGTACAAATATATCAACACATAGAGAAAAAAATACTCAATAATAACGGATATCTTCTGTTAAGTGCTGCGAAAGCTTTTAGGAGTCTTAGTTTGTCAACATGCTCTTTTGAGGGATTTACGATGTTTTTGCCTTTTTCATGTGTTTGTTCCTGTTTTTTATACACTGTTGTCCCTTTTCTGTTCTATTTATAATGTTACGTCTTTACTTATAAATGTGACATCACACTATAAACATCCCGGCTACAGTTACTGGGCGTGCTGTAACATTCCGGCTATGTGTCAAAACACCATCTGAACTTAGGGTCTACGGAGCAGGTCAGGGCCCTTAACGTCATATACTCGTTATACTACAGATTACACCGACGGTTTTGTCCTCGCCACTCAATTAGCTAATTGTTTCCGTGTTATAAAACACTGTTTGTCTATACCTTTGACATCAGTCTCGCTTTCCTGTGTATTCTCAGTTGACCTGGCTATTTGGAAATACTTGGAAACCTTTTTTTACGTAATATTCCATGTTCTTTTGGATACTTGCAACCATTTGTGTTTGTTAGAGTCAAACTCGACTTGGAAATGTATACCTATGTACAACGTAACCTTGTCGTTCCTGATATTATTCGAATATCTAAGATTTGCCGGTCCTGGTGTGTTTTACTATCACATATAAACTCAGGTAGTTTGTATTGTGGTCCAAGTATACAGTATTTATGTTTTGAACTGGAGTAGATTGCTTTGTTGTCCAAATATATAGTATTTTTATTGCGAACTGATGTAGTTCGTCTTGTTGTCAAAATGTATAGTATGCTATGTTGTGATCTGAAGTTCTTTGTTTTGGTGCCCCAGTTTGTAGTATTTTATATTGTGAACTGAGGTGGTTTGTGTTGTGTTCCGAATGTGTATCGTTATATATTGTGAAATGAGGTAGTTTGTGCTGTGGTCGAAATGTTTGCTGATTTTACTGTGAAACGTTCTTTTTGTTTGATGAACTTTCCTCCGGACGGCACGGACATATGAAACTTCTAAGAAATTGTCATGGCTTTATAACTACTTTCTTGAACAAATTACCGTTTTTTACGAGACTTCATTATGCAAATCTTGGACCCTGTGGTGGTCCAGATGTTAATGTTTTAAGTCAGTCTTTCAATCATGGTTAGACCTCATTATGTTGTTGTGTGGTTAGTTTAAGTAATGTGTAGAACTCCCTAACTTAGCTTGTTTGTTCGGCGGTCCACGACCACATTGGTGTATTCGACCTGTTTGTACCAATGACATCGATTGATTAGGTACAGACCATTGAAATGTAAGCTTCATCTCACAGTATCAAATTGACGAGGTCAAAGACTTCCGCTCGTGTACCTGATATGTTAATAAGGGTATGGTTAGCTTTTTTTATATGAAACATGCATCAGTTTCCCGAATATATTGATACAAGGGTTAAATATATATCGAACTAGTTTTGGTCTTATTGCCTGTTGATACCAAATAACTTGAAATAAATAATAACGTCTGTATTTCGCGTTTATTGAGAAAAATAGCACGTTAGAAATATTGCAATTCATAATGCTGAGTTGATGATTCTTTGATGAGTGGAAACTTTATTACTACTCTCACAGCTAGAAATACCTGTTTATTGACAATATTTGCTGTAAGGCCCACCACCCATTAAAGGAAGTATACCTAGTAGCACGCAAGACGTGGTTCTTTATCACCAATACACAGCACCCCCGGGTACCAGACCACCCGACAACCGACCTAGCGAGGCTGTATATCTCCTCGATGCTACAGATAGCATAGCATGTCTAGATTATTGATGACCGTGTACTAGAGCTCTTTATGAAGGTTTTCTAGCCCTCGCGCGGTTGTTAATGTGGATGCTACGACGTTTTAGCCAGTGTTCTTTGTAATGGTATACCCAGTCGGGCAAGTGAACATATTATTAGAAAGCAAGACTGTACTAGGAACAATTGGTTATTAATAGAGTAGGTCCTGTACGCACAGTGGAACAACAGTTTACACACCTGGCACATACCCAGTGATGCGGACTCTTCGTTGATGCATTTACAATGGATTTAGTAAAATGTTTTGTCGGTGACGAAATAAGATAATGGATGAATTGGCGTGACAGTTAACTTACAACTCTGCAGGAATTGGGATTTGATTTCTGCAGTGTCGTGATCGCTGATTTACTGATAATGTTGGAAGTTTGCACAAGTCCGAAAATTCATTTTCTTAGTCGGAAATTAGCACAGGTTCGACTATGTCGCCAGGATGACGGTATCTTTCAGAGTGACATTAATCAGGAGTTACAGTGTGCTATAAACTGGAACACTTCTTGGTTTAGTGTTTAGTGTAGAAGCGTATTTTTGCACCATGCAAAATCAATGTGATATAGTTATTCGG
>NW_018484828.1:0-3716 GCF_002113885.1 Mizuhopecten yessoensis
AGGACGTCGGTTCCCTACTTCCTGTCGACTTTGTAAACCTTACTAAGCTTAGTATTGATATTATGACACGTTGTTTAACAACGATGTGGAATGTTGAAAAGCAAAGCAACATAATTCGAACGGAAGATCACACATATTTTGTATCCTTGTCTCTCGTGTTGAATATAGTATAGCTAAAAGTAACGAGTTATAGCCGAGAATAACTAACTCTCTATCTACAAATCAAGCTGTTATGGACCGGTTTATACAAATATGAGTGATGTACACCTCATTCAAATTTAACGTATACAAGTATTGTTTGAACATTAAAAACGGGTTATGGAAACATCTTAAACACTTCATCACTTTCCTGCTGACCATAAACATAACTGAGACGTCAAATCGATGGTAAAAAGTAGAATCATGCTTCCTTTTTCACAATTTGTAAAATGTCAACATATAAATATGGTGCCTGTGTGTCGCATGTTGTGGAACTCGCCGCAAAAACAACTCATCAGAATGCAGCAATCTTTGTAACGAATGATTTTTCTTTATACTAATTAAAATCTGTGTGTTTGTGACTTCAGTGTTAAACTGTCACGTTATCCAAACATCACACGGCATCAACAAACATTAACATCGTTTAAATACAGACCTGCTGTAACAAATTCGAGTTACGATAAAACTGACACACATTGTTACTACTTCAAAGTTAAAAATGAGCATAAGAATTGTAAATAGTCATATGCAGATTTAAGCGGAACCATGTAAAAGGACGTAAAGGTACAAATTGTACGTAATGTGCTCGTTGGATTAGAATTATAGTTGAGCTTCCTAACTGTTTGGAAGCAGACAGAAAGACGCTATATCACACAGCTGCAGCAGTAATGATAAAACAGGGGATTTGTTGTCGGCGAATCAGGATGTAGAAAAATACCCTAAAGACTTTTTTGGGAACATCATTCGGGTTATATTCATTTGTTGCGTTGACAATTCTAAATGATGAGTTTAGTTTAGCTTTGTCGGAGATCAACCAAATTCAATTAAAACTATCGAGACCACAGATGCTGCCTCCCGTTAATTAAATCCTACATCAATGATACTTGAAACACTACCTCCTGTAACCCTAGGTACATACGCTCTCTAGGCAATATTCATTAGGTTGTTGAGTGTATCACGGCAGACGTTCATTACCACGGAAAATTATTTGTCAACTCCTCGATTCACGTGCAGGAAAATGAAAATTTCAAAAATGTGTTTGACACATATTGTATGTTAGATTGTCTTCTCCCTAGCCGTTTACTTGTCACTAAGTGGTTAAAGATATATCCCATAGGTCAAACCCTTCATATGTAATACTCAACTCACACAAAGGGATTTTTTTATCATGCTATAAAACTATGATTAAGAGATCAAATCGGTTCCCATTCACCTGGTACGCTGGACAAGGTTTCATTTATTCAATCACTTGATGTCTAGTTAGTGTTCCTTAATTATGTTGACATATCTCTCCTTACTTTATATCGAAATAACAAAAAATGTCAGAACGTTCTGTTAGCTGACATAATTCATATTTTAACTGATGTCGTATCCACTGTTACATTCGAGAACAAATTGTATCGAATATATGAAATAGTGTAACTAAAAAAATCATAAAAATGTTTTGTCATATCCGAATTATTATTAACTATTTATTTCTAATAAATTATCATCGAACCGTGTTATTTCACAATATTGTTGGACACATTCTTGGTTTCTGTTCTTCTAAAAAGCATATTAAGGTTTAAGGTTACAGATTACCTAATATTGGTCCACTATGACCGGGCATGAAATACAACGAAAATAATTTTAGTTTCTGAGCAGTACATCTCGGTTTATATACAATAAATTGTGATACAGATTTGTGTTATAACATGAATTTGTCAATTAATGAACAAATGAAATAAAAGCATTCAAGAAATTTGAAGATGTGCCAATATACTTCACGAAAAACTATTGATAGGCATGTTTGGCTTACCAAACATTTCCTAAGTCACATCGAGGATGGCATTGTGGTGTTTAATGAACTAGAAGTTATAAAGACATTTTAACAGTGAGAGACAGTAAACATGCACAGGAATGTCATGATTAATTAATTTTAACATGATTTTAACATGTCCCCAGGACGGACATCGCTATTAATTGAATCAATTGGTATCTAAAGTATTTAAAGCGCTAACTGGAATAATGGTTATGCAAAATTTGCCAATACAATGTTTCTGTGATCAACATTCTGGAAAAAATATATTGTTTTTTAGCAAATTATGCAAACATGTACATGTACACTATGTAGATATAAGATTGAATATGGATGTTTTAGATCAGCAGGTGCAAGTGTGTTGAACGTCATTTAAATGCGTGTCTCTTTCATCTACCTCTACCAAGACGATAACATCTAATTGATTTCCATGTCTGCTACATAGCGATGGCGGAATGATCAAAGGAAACATGAGTAGGGCTGCTGGTATTGTTCATCGAATAACCACAATCAAAGGGAGAAGAGGTCATAATCGTGTGTGGGCTGACAAAAAAAAAATAACATTTAATACGGACTATCAAATCGCGCCATATTTTTCTGTTCTCAAGGACCTATGTTGACAGCTCAGAAAGAACGATATCAGCTTTGCTTTCTTTTTTAATCAATGTTCCACACAAAGTCTGATTCTAGCTTTGCTCATATATCTTTTTGAAATCAGCCCTTTCGTTTATACATAAAATATCGTTGGTATTAATTGGTTTGTGGGAAACATCCTTAGAAAACGTGTATTATAATTTTAAGAAATTGTTAAAATCTTGAAAAGAAGGATAAACTTTAAATGAAAGGAGGGCAGATGCAGCTGAGGAAATCGATCCAGGGACATTTAATGAAACAGAAAGATAAAACTACTTACAAATTTTACTGCAGCGATCGATACGTTTCACGAATTATTAGTGTTGTGTAAGGTAACCCTGGTAAAATACGAGCCGCTTCCTACACACTCGGCTTTCGAAAATGTCTCTTCAGCTCTTTCGGGAGAGCATAAATCTAGTAAACCAGAGGTTCCGGGTTAAACTCCTAGAGGAGGCATTTTAAAAAGAATGACCTCCGTTATAAAAGCGAAAAAATAATTATCACAAAAAAAATCAATGCCAAATAGATAATGCAATTACTGCAATAACACATACGGAGGGAGTCGTGAAAACTCAAAATTTAAAAACCGGTTTAAAATGTTGACAGAGGGAATACAATAAACCATTTGCTGTATTTTACTAAATGCTTTGACTTCATAGCAATTGTTCGATAACTGCAAAAAGAAAATCACAAAGATATTGAGTATCTAGACATAATCAAAGTACTTTACCCTAATAATATCATTGCTATGAAAGCGTCAGGTATATTGTTTTGAGTATTACGAAAAGAAGCGCAACATTTTAAAGTATAATGTGCGTGAATGAGACCGTCTACATGTATAGCATACTCTCCATGCTTCCTGTCAAAAAGCACTTCTGTTTTTCGTATATACAGTATATTCCCTTGATATTGTAGTGTATATAACTGTAGCGCATTTAGGCCGTGGAATTTCGGTTGACGAGAAATCTAAGTCGGTTAGAGCGACAGTGCATACATAGCAATCTGATGTTCAGGAATGAAAATCCCGATCTAGCCCAGAGGAATTCCTATACTCAGATCAACGTTGATGATTTATGGTTGATTTTTC
>NW_018484829.1:0-3717 GCF_002113885.1 Mizuhopecten yessoensis
TTTTCATCTTGTACAGATTTGCAGAATCATAATAAGAGTTTAATGCTAGCTTGAAAATTACATAGAAATATTATGAGTTAACTGCTTCATACTATATGCTTCAATGCCTAAATTATCTCCCCTGTTACGCTACCTGCCAACTTATGCTCTATCTATGAGATACTGATCTTGTACCTACTTGTATATGTAACATTATATAAATGTAAGTAATATCTCTGTCACTGTCGTTAATATTGAACCACATTAATTTCAACTCTTGTTTTTTGTTTATATGTTGAGATTTGCTAAGGTACCAGTAATTTGCTAAGGTGGTATAAGTCATTCAGTGTTTGCTTTGTATAAGAATTTTTTGCTTTCGACAATTTGAGTACTGTGTATGTACAGCTCACCAGATGCTATTACTGATATATACATAGTGTATGTATGTTTGTGAGAATCAAAATTGTCTCCCTTTTCATTTGGTGTACCAATATATTAGTTTTGGTAGCGCGACAGAGACACAGAAATATGATATGTACGATACAGTACAGAAGAACTATACAATAGTAGAAGAGGAAATTATTGCAGTGTGAAAATGTTTATGTTTTCGTGTTGAGTAAATGAAGGTGAAAATACCTGCGCACGAAAATTTCCACATCGTGTACAGTTCCACACACGAAAGTTACCACTTTTTATAGTATTTGAAAAAGGTTTGAGCATGAAAACTGTAATACGAAATAAAGTATAAACATACATTTAAGAAAACCTATACATGATAATGTATACTCATACACTCCATACGCTAAAATATTTACTAGAAAGCAATTCATGTTTCCATAGCAACATGATTTGGCCAGACTGCCTTGGTCAATCTGGTATGTGGATTTCTGGGAAATATTTTTCTTCAAAATTGTAATTGAATTTAATTACAATACTACATACCCTGAATTTTATTTTTTTATTGGTTTTTGATTTTCAGAATTACTTGTTAACTTGTGAAAAATGTATTGGCAATTGGTGTATTTTGTTCTACCAATGGACTGTTAAAGATTTTACCATTTGAAAAACTCCTTTTCCAAGTGAAGTGCAGAACTCTGTTTTGTCCATAAATAATTTTGATATTACTGTTCTTCATTGCTATACATAATGCAACCTTTGTAAAACAAGTTAATGCTTTAGTGTTTAATCTGTCTCTGTGTATGTTCTGGTTATATACCTATCAGTCATGGTCGTAATGTTGAAAGCACTGCCTGTATCAGCTCTCATGGTTTACCTTGCTAACTACTAACAAACCATGTTTGACAAACAGAAAATTTACCAGATATCATTCCACAGCTTGCCTGTTTGGTGCTATATCAATAAAAATGAAATTTTCCATAAGAAAAAAACAAACCATTTACATCTTTTTTCTGTTAAATTATAAGCTAACAATTGGAATCAAACTGGTTGTCCTACCTTATCACCCCAGAGTTGCTTAGACCAGGAATATTTAAACTGCTAAATCAAATTAAACAGGGTATATATTGTAGATAAGTGCTATTAGAAATTCAAATCTCTTAACTTTTTTTATGGAGGATATTGGAACCTTTTATTCAAGGAGAGTTATAAGTGATATTTTTAATGTGGGAAATAAATATATTGAAAACCACCAATAAGTTCACTTTTTGAACTGAAAGTCTGTATTGTTTTGATCTCCAGGGAACTGTGTGTGATCTCCTCTTTACCACAAAGTTAACACAGGGTACAGCGTTCACCAACCTGATCTCGCTGCTGTTCCAGGTAGTTCAGATGGCCATATCATTGCCAGTCATTATTGTCCTTTCTCATCAACGCTACAACCAAATTTAAATATCTTCTTGATTTTGCATATGCTTCATCTGCTGTATTTAGTATTCATTATCAAATTCAGCTTCATGTGAATTTATCTTTGTAAAATATATACAAATATTTATACCACATTGAAAGTTTGCACAAATTTATATACAATTACCGGTAAATCAGATGGTTTCTAGGCACTGTTTTGACATTTGGATATTATGCATGTGTTTATAATCTGAAAATTATAAACTACCATTCCTTGTAAATATTCATAAGCCTACATTTAAATCTCTCAGGCACCAAGATGGACCAATTAAAGTTTGTTTTATGACAGCACTGTTGTAAACTTTCGATGTCTGAAATCTGATTCTGTTAACCAGATTATGCAGTGGTACATATATATTATCCATAGACCAACCCAGTTTCATTTTAAGTTGGCCCCATCCCCCTTCAAACCAGATTGCTTGACTTAGTATGTTTAATGGGAGGTGAAGGGGAGGAGTATATAAAACAGCACGTCTTAAAAATAATTCTGAGACGAACCCTCTAACCAGGCCATGCATGGATCTCCTTATTTCTATTATCTTACTTCTAATAAAGTGAAACTACTTTTTGTTATAACTGATCACACGTATTATATCATAATCATGTATATTGTACATATCATATTAACTACTTCTTTTTATGAACACCTCTTTTAACCTAAATGTATAAATGTCATATTTGATGGTGAATTCTGACCCTAATTTTTGTGTTGTGATCAATTTATTTTAGAGTTTTCCCTTTGTGACCCCAAAAGGCGTACATGGTTTTACACTCTCTGTTTTAGGAATACCCCCTTTCCGGCCTCTATTTCTAGTGTAGTTTATTTTCTTAAATGTGTGTTATCTGGTCCTCCATGTATTTAAGTTGTATTTATCTACTCATACTTATCAAGTTTTTCTGAAAGTAATATTAGAGTGATCTACTTTGAATTAAACAGTTCTAAAACAAAAGTTGTTAGTGTGCAAACAGTATGTCTGTAGAATTGATAGATATGTGTTGAATTGAAAGTGAAAATATGATTAAAAGAAATTCTTAATCATGAAATGTGTTTATTGTTTTCTTTTCTGAATTATTACAATGTTATAACATAGATATGTTAGTAATTTAATAACTTCTGTTACATCATCTGCTCCACAGTCAAAGTCAAGGTAATTTAAGGTCAAAAGTGTAAAAGATTCCCAAGGACTAATTATATAACCTCCTCCCTCAACCACGAACATACCTACGAAGTAAAGGGGAGAACTATGTAATATGTAAACTTCATTAAAATAATTTTACAATAATTGTAAAAGTTATTCCAACTATCATTCTTGTTTGCCCACATGGAAGTGCAGAGGGCCATAATGTGGGAGGGAACCGGAGGATCTAGATAAAGCTTCATGTTGAGGCAGCTGATCACATACCTAATTTCACAACTGTTCTTTCTGGGAAATGAACCGTCTGTCTTGATGAAAGGCATGCACGTGGCTTTTCCACTTTAATTGTCACTCGGTCACCAAATATACAGTGACCACATTGTTTGTCCAGCCGTGACCCATAAAAACCTCTAAAAAAACTCAATATTTTGTATTATAAACAACATAGATCTGTGTCTTAAATATGTGACCTTAACGTGTCTCATAATGCTCTCGGGTCCCTAACAAAAGGTCAAGGTCAACATGACCGGTTCAAAGTTTAAAGATTAAGTAACAATTGAATGCACTCTATCTTTATTCTGATCACCTTAAAAATGCATTATGGAGTTACATAGGTGTATGTGTGTGCTATGACAGAAAGGCTTGTCTCGCCCTTGTGTAACACCCCCTTGGATTTGTACTAGCTGGGTCAATGGTATCCATCTTGGATTTTCACACTGACACATTGTTATAGCTATTA
>NW_018484830.1:0-3719 GCF_002113885.1 Mizuhopecten yessoensis
ATTATTGAACGGTGTTTTATGTATACTGTGATGTCACTCTCCTGTGACAGATAATGTTATATGCATATACGGCTGTTCCTTTAAGCATAAGGGCTTTTGGTTAATAAAGAATGAATTAATGAATGAACTTGTAGTCTCAAAATGCTTACTTACCTGAGGAACACAAGATATATTGGCATGATGCTCATCGTAGCAATAAGTGTTGAAACCATGGAAACGGCGACATACGGAATGAGAAACTGACATCCGCTGTCACAGATACCAGGCCGTGCCGTCTGGTCACCTGACACAAACCTACAGTCACTGTATACCTAAGAAAAAGTCAACAATGGCGACATATTAGGCAAAAAGACGCAAACGCAAAGAAGAGTGTTTCCAAAATATAAAGAATCATTATAATACATGTTCTTTATTTTACTACTCTGCATAAATATATGTGCACTTTTTGTAGATGCTAATCTACCGACATACTATACATTTACACTGCTTATTGCAATTCCTATGTCAGTACAAACAATTCCACAGCGAAAATGATTTTAAAAAAAATCCGAATCGCGAAAATTAATTTAAGGAATGCGAACAGTTTATATGTTCAAAATGTGAAAGTTTGGACAACGCAAATAATTTCAAAGTAGAAAACGCGAAAACATCCACAAAGCGAATGAATTTAAAATTAAGAAAGAAATGCAAGCATTTCCACATTACAAATAGTGTTTTAAGTTAAATGCGAAATTTTGAACAATGCTAGTGGTTGTTGTGTGATTCAAAACGCAAACATTTCTACAATGTAAAAAAATAAGTTCAAAATGCGAAAATGTCCACAACACGATGGGTTTTAAGGTTAAAAAACTTTCAAATTTTTATAGTGCAAGGTGGAGAAGAAAAAAAACAAAAACGTAAACAGCTTTTAGGTTCAAATGCGAAACTGTAAACAACAACAATTAACGGACAGATTGATTTCTACAGTCTATATATTCTACTCTATTGTCTGGACAAGTTTCACTGGAGAATTGTATGAGAGCATTAATGTGTAGGCCTGGTACAGTTTCCTTAAATGTAGAGCTTACATTTTCGGTGACGTTGTGACAGCCAGCATGACAGGGTGTGATGAATGTCTGTCCGTCCGACCCGCACACCGCCTCGTATGGTACGCCCTCACATTGACAGCTCTGCACGGACGCCGGACTGAAACAAAAACACTCTTTTACATCATACGTGTAATCTGGCTAAACATGTCAAATCCTGTTGTCGTATTCTTCCGTTGTACATTTTGGCTGAGGGTAAAAAAGATTGTTAATAACTTAAGAATCCCCGTAACACTACCAAACACTGTATCTATGGGTCGGAAACTTTTTCTCCGGCATGACTACAGCTTAGATAAATCTTTTACAAAAAAAAAAAAAATCTCTTACGCATTTTTCACACACACAAAAAAAAAAGAAATGTAAAAAATATAAAAAAAGACCAGCAAAGCTTACTAGTATTTGTTTTACATGTTTACTAATATCACAGCATGTATTCAAGAAGGAACACTAGCAAACACACACACATGTAATTATTTCAAGAATTAAGACACCAAAATCCTGTTAACAAAAATGTCACCGTAATTCATGGTGAATATTTGGCAAAAACGCCTAATGTCCTATCAATAATCATTCTCCTTGACGGAAACACTTGACCCACATCTGCGAAAATACACCAAAGGTGGTATGCAGATTATTGGAAGAAGAAGAGGATGAAGCATGTAAAAACCTAGGTTACCAATCGGTTGAAAGCGAATTTAAAAAAACAACCTTCACAATATCAACATTTCCTTCTTTACACATTACAAAAGTTCGCCTTTTATATGCAGAATAAATGATATTAACTGTGTAAATGTTAACACTCTTCAATTTCTTTCATAGATGAGTAGGTTAATATTGATATATTGCTACTATTAACATTACCAGTATCACCATTAGCAAACAACGTCGCGAGTAAATCTCGTAAGAAATAATTATCAGTATGTAGTTCAGGACAACCTATGAAATAGGGAACATATCAGAATCAAATATACCAATTATAATAATTTCTGACGTAAAAAGCCCATCCGTTCACCTGGAAGCCTATTTCCTCCAAACACTCGACCGCTACCCGCGTGAAAAACGTGGGCACATTCACCAGGGCCCGCTTTCATTTATCGCGATCGAAAATGTAGAACCGGTTGGACAAGTGGTGTTCGTTTAGGAAATAAAGTCGGACCTAGTAATGCTGTTTTCTGTTGCAAGGCCTGCATAAACCTTTGCAGGTCCGCCAGGATTTGTACCCGATAATTCTACATTTACAAACAAACAAACCGGTTGTTCCGCATAAAACAACAGGCCCTGATTGTGTGAATATCACGTGTAGAATGTGGAAATACGCGCGCGTCGTCTGTCCTTGGCGTCTGCCCTAGGTAGTTTATGCTACCACATCAGTTTTCTTTATGATTGCGATCTGATATATTGGTGGTTACCTTCGCAGTGAAGCTCTTAATGACATGGATTTTTTGTGATGACATTTTGTTTGGGTACACCTGGATTATGGACAATACCAACAATAGATTGTAAATTACCGGAAGTTAACCAGGAATCAGCTCGTAAGTATAAGATTTAACATGATCAGTATTGCATAATAATCTGTCCTTGCGTAGAAAGAGTTGATGGTTGTGTCTTTCATCCAAACACCTTTATATATCTGCCAATGCAAGCAACATTTCCCGATGAATACAAGGTGAATGAATTTAGTTCAACTGTTAACTTTGAAAAGTACAATACAAATACGACACACTGAGTGTCATATTTGCTATCTTAGACAAAAAGTATTACGGCAATTGTCTTGCCATAAGATGTCGTCATTTCTTAGTACTTTGAATGTGATCTTAATTCTGAATAATTTCATTTTCAAAACTAAACATTTATTTTACAATAGTAATAATGGTAATGATATAGTGTTAAACTTTTAGGTACAGTTTACATCAAGTTATACTCACACAGCTATTCCGCCTACTCCTCCAATGGGTGGGTTTTCACAACCAAAAATAAACTCAAGGCTAGATAACGCCGTTGTCAGGAAGCTGAGGATGATAACCATCTTCAGGCACTGCCGTCTGCTCATGCGCAGACGTGATGTTAGGTACCCTCCAAGAAACACTCCAAATATACCTGTTCCTAACTTTTCAACTCCTTTAAAGGAAAACAATAATAAGTATAACAACCTACCGAAAACAGCAAAAACAATTACGCATGAATATATTCCATTCGAAAACTGTTCGGGTCTTTCCGTCAAATTGTTTGAGTAATCGCGGACCAATCAGCTGGCCGCAACTCAAAATTCAAATTAAGAACGGTTATCTACTTAATGTTATTTTTCCACACCTAATGTCGGATTTGAGGGGGATAGTACGAATCTAAAATTATCTCTCGAAAAAGATTGAAAGCATTTTAAGACATCTATGGACACTAGTTATTTCTGCGCTGTCCTTACCTAAGATGACATTTGCTTTCCAAGTCGGGACGTTGAACTGATTCTCTATGTATTTTGGTCCAAATATGGTATTTCCCATCGCCCCAAACAGCAAACACAATATGGCGGCTAGGCAAATATCGAATACGGCACATCGAACTACCTTGTATAAACCTCTTGGTAGGGCTGCAAATGAATAGGGATAGTGATAATAATAATATACAACATTTATATAG
>NW_018484831.1:0-3720 GCF_002113885.1 Mizuhopecten yessoensis
CAAATAATAAATAAGCAAAGGCTATAATTATAAATACTGATAGTTGACTATTGCAGTTTATATCTTAGGTATGACACTTTACAAACTAGAAACTATTTCATTTTAACAATGATATTTGTTATTGCACATTAAGACTGAAAGTTTAAAAACAATCACACGCGACATCGTATTTACTGATACTGAGGCATGAAACATATTCAATGAACTGGAACAGAGTTTAAATAACAGAACCCAGGGGGTACATTTCTTGTTCTAATTCATACATAATTGTTTCTGAATGACGTAGACTGTTTACCATGAGAGAACAATACCATTGTTGTTTACTCATTGTAATGAGATAATTACACAGACTTATTAGAAATACCGCCAGGTACGAACATTGGAACGCACCCCCTAGACATTGGAAAGTTTGTCAATACAGCTGGTTAATTCCACGTATAAAAACTTTTTAAATAAAGTCTTGCTCCTTCATCAGTTAGTAGTTTGGCACATTAGCTAGTTTCGTGTTTCACATGATCAATGCTCGGATGTCAATGAAACACAGGTGAATACATTTTTAAGAAAAATTGTCAAAAGATGTTCAATATGACAGTTTATAGCTTCGGAAACCTGGAAGATTTTTTCACTTCTAAATTGACTTGGGCTGAGAAGCGACGCTGAATGTTTGTTAGTCTCTCTTCCCGCGACCTCTCTTCATATGTTGCCTTGGAGTCCCTTCGCGAAGACTTTCTCGGAGATCTGTCACCTTCTCCGTCGAAAAGTAAGTCCACACTGTCATCATCAAATGACTTTTCGCTCCTGTCGTCCCAGCTGTCCTCAGAACTAGCACCATCAGATCTGTAACCGTCCCGTTTGGAATTGTCTGTGAATTGACGGATTCTGCTCTTCTCCGACTCCAGAAAACTGGAACCGAATTCTTTTGTAGCTTTCGACCGTGCAAGGTTTCCTGTCGTTTTCTTCATCTTTCTCAGTTCCATAACAATAATCTGTTGTTCCTTGTTTAGTTTGGATACAGAAACATGCTTCCTTTTTTCGATTTCGGTAAATGCGTGTTTCATTTTGTTGTGAGCACAGTTCATGCACTTTTCGGCATAGTCGTCAGCCTGTGAGCGTCCCTGAGGTGGATTCACAAGTACGATTCTTCGGTTTTCCATTTTATCTTTTATTCTGTCAATGCAGAACCAAATATTGTTAGAAGCGATTATTACTTCTAAGCTGTGCGTATATCCACACGATCCTAGTCAGCTTATATACGGAATACGTGTACTATATTTTTAATAGTAACTGTCGTAAGCGGTGTTCTCGGCTCGGTACCTTGTGGTGTATTGGTGAGTTGGACGTCGTTCTACCTTATATATAGTCGGGTGTCACTCTCTCCCACGACGCGCGGTCCCCTACAAGGACGCCGGTAGATTGACAGAGGTCACGCCTACAGAGAGTGCACAGGCATTACTCACGCCCGGCGACTTGTCTTGAATTACCGTCACTTCATAGTTGGTAGGAAACTCGAAAACAAATAACACAATGTTAGAGGCACCATACGGCTGTGAAAACGAGAGCAGTAACCCATTGAAGATGTGATACGTGCATTGTCGTCTGCCACCTCGAGTGTGAAACTGGTATAGGACATTTGACTGCTGGTCTACCCCTGCAGAGACTGTTGATTCAGATAGACACAGTGTTGACTTAAAGGTACCCCCGGCTAGAACAACGTACTTCTGTTCTATAGTTTTTTCTTTATTCTCTCCCACCATAGTTTATTCTCCGTCACTTCAAACAGTGCTATATATTACAGAAGGTTATATTTCAACGTTTCAAACGACAATTGAAATACCACATTGGTCTAAAAAGTACGTAACTATCAAGTACTAGACAGGTATATATCGTAGTCATCAGAAACTTTATTATAAATAGTTTATCTCAGAACTAACATTTAAACTTGTAAAGCGATGTTTTAAATTTCTTATTGCTTCAACCCACAGCTCAGATCTATTAAATTAGCTGCACTTAAAAATGGTAATCGAAGATTGCTTAAATCCAATAGGAAATTCAATCCAATGACAGTCTATTATGAAATTTAATACGAACAAAAGAAAGAAAGATTTAAAACCGATCAAAACATTTCATATAAAACTAGTACTATCAATAGGATTTTACTATTTTGTATATCGTTTATGGACACATTTGAATGCACACATCAATGAGCAGTGGAATTGCACATTAAACATACTAATAATATAATGACTTATGGTAAAACTAAATGAAGCTTTTATCTAGTGTAATAATATCATTATTTTAAAATTAATTTATCAAAGATCATATTTACTGTGAAAAATAATAATAAAAAACCTAGTAATTTGAATATGACGTTAGATACAAAGGGAGCGTCTAAATGTCGTTTGGCGGATAATTTGCAGATCCATTTAACGGAGACTTCAGGACCATTTTTGTATTTGTGATGTAATAATTATAACAAACGTATTATTTCTTGATAAATGTGACCTATATATTTCAATTAGTATGGTTATTTTTCATATTTTCACTTTTCCATTGCACTCAAGAATAACTTATCATTCATCCCACTCGATAAAATAAAATGGTTTTAATTAAGAAACGAGGAATATGCTCCCTCTCTCTATAAGCATGCAATAGGCTGAAAAGGCTAGCATGTCAACAATGATATTGAGGTGATAATCAACTTTCAAATGAGGAATTGTTTCCTTTTTGAAGGCATTATATTCCTGTTAAAGTTAGTTGGCGACAACAGAGAGGTACGACTATAATGAAATACACAAAATCAGCAGCAGACAAAGCTGTTTAGATTGGCTACCAGTCCCTAAGTTTTTATGAAGAATTTCACAAGTGCATTTTAGCCTGTCTCACCCTAGTTTAGAAGTTAGGATCAAGAATCAGACATTCAAGTGATCATTATTATTAGAGTTTTTTTTCTAAATAAGTTAATATCTTCATAATATTCTAGGTACGGGGGCCAGTCTATAAAGTTTTGTGCAACAGCAGAAAACGATGATACCACAAAACAGGAGCGCAAATATCTCTTTTTCATGATAAAAACACGCTAGTGTTCTAGAAATTGATGTTTATATCACTGACGTAGTTTGTTTTTCAACAAAATACTTATCAGAATAATGTTCAAAGTCCAATCGTTTGGGTCTAAAGCCCATTCTTTTTTGCATTGAAAGAAGGGATCATAGTGTATTTTGTGTATAGGAAAGACACAAATTAATTCCTGTCGTAAACAACGATAGCTATAAGAGAATATCCCAGCAAAGGGACTCTCTAAACAACACTTGGCCGTCTCTAGGATAGCTCGCGAGTCTGAGATTTATGAAGGATTTTGAGTGTCACACGAGTACACTGGCATGCCACGAGTTTCGTTTGCTATGGGTTATTAAAGACTACGATGGACACTCGTTGACACCATTTCAAAGGTCTATAATAGATCGATTAGATCTTTTGTAAAATCTGTATTTTAGTGGTGATATCGTATCGGCACTTTTCGTTCTCGTTCTGGATCAGTCCCGTAAGTGTTTACTCAATCGCTAGGATACCAGTACATAACGTAGATCCACTAAACATGATGGCGCTGCTTAGTATGGTTGCGCTTATAGTAGTAGACTGTGTTCTTAGGGTGTTAAACATGATGGCGCTGCTTACTGGGCTGTATACAAGGGTGTTAAACATGATTGCGCTTATTAGTGG
>NW_018484832.1:0-3722 GCF_002113885.1 Mizuhopecten yessoensis
TTAGCTTATATTTACAACTTATAGAGGCTCTTAGCAGTTTAGTTGGATGGGCTTTCGCGTGAAAAATTTGGTGAGGCAATCTCTAATGTACTGAATTACTAAGCAGGAGAAAATAGCTTTTGAGAGGGTATAGAAATAAAATCATTATCTCGCTTCTGGTTATGGGAACTTTCTGTAAATGAAATTCCCATAATTGTTATGTCGGTCTTAAGTCTCATTGGAGCTCATGTTTTATTGTTATTCCTCGATTAGCCGACTTTAAAAAAGTTTATCTTATTTCATTCTGAAAGCAGTATATCTAATCCTGAAAGCTACGCTGTTTTTAGGCTTTGCCTTTTCATATTAATTTTGTTATTACCTTCATTTGCGCTAACTTCTGAACTTTTTACCGGCGGCTATCACTAGAGTTTGGACCTGTGTTGCATGGGTTACCATAAAAGTAACTTTTTTGGACTCAAATTTGGAGTACATCTGTATTTCGTATGTTTGTGACTGATATAAGGACAATGGATCCACATAGTAAGGACACAGGTGAGCAGGATTCAACATGTGCACTGACAAGGTAAGTCAGTCGCTCACACACACAATGAGACAACTTAGTCAACAGATTCCGTGTCCTACCGACGTTTAGATGTTTTAACTCCACTTTTTGGGTTGGCTGGTAAACGTTCTATTGACATGATTTCGCCGGATAACTCCTCCCAAACTGACCCTAAAAAAGTCCTTCAATACACCTCACCTAGTTCAGAACACCCAGCAATCGTGGGTTCCGATACAACTATCAATGCAGACCTCATTGATCATCTGGTCCAGTAGCTGATAAAACCAGTCGCCAAAACTGTAGCAAGTGTTCTGGAACAATTTTTGACTAAAAACATAACCGCTCAGTTTGACCAAAGATTAGAAATTACAGCAATTTCAAGATGTGCTTACGACATCGCAGAGGACAGCATTAAAACACTACAAAATGAATTATCAAACACTGAAATTGACGACCTGAGGGAAACCATTAAACGTTTAGCGCAGGACAAATTGAACACAGTGCAGTGACATCCTCGATGAACATGAACAATATTCACAGAGAACTTGTTCAAAGTTTTTAAATGTACTCGTACCAGTCCAGGAATCATTTGTCCAATTGCAAACTGTCATACATATTTGTAAAACAGACCTGAAAACCACAGTCTCTTCTAAGGACATTTCTCGCTGTCATACTGTGGGCCCGATCATACTGCTGTCATACTGTGGGCCCGATCAGAGACGGGGAAAATGTCAATCATTCTTCGATTTATGCGCTACTACGATCGGCAAAGAGTGTGTGAACAGAAAAAGGCCTTCAGGGTGAACTAGCTGGGAACTATGGTAGTGGAGGCATTGACAAAACTTTGCCAGTCCACTGTAAATGACCTAGATAAGTTACGACACAAAAAACAAATTGATTCTTTCTTGACCAGAGACGGGAGAATTTTCATTTAAAAAACAGTTGATAGCAAAAACTCATTTCAAATCGAGCTTATATCTGTACTTGCCCAAGCGCATTTGCATACTAAACATACATGTAACAAGTTGTTATTCGTATGTATGTGTGTGAGTGCTCTGTGTGTGTGTGCGTGTATGCATATATGTCAATATTTTGTCAATTTTAACATTATCATGATCGTAGAAGGTCAAATTTCCTTGGTGTGTATGAGAAATAATCACTGTTTTTTGAGGTTTTTGTTTACCTCGCATCTGACACACCTCACAGATCTCACGAGGAACTGTTTCTTCATTTATGTTCATGGAAGGCCTGGCAGAAGGACTTCAGACAAACTTTAGAGGACAATATTCCCATATATATAAAAGTACCAAAACAAGATATTTATTTACAGATGAGTATTTAATCAAGACATTATAGCATTGCATGATTCAAATGTTTAACAATTACATTATTTACCGATGAGAACCTCTCTATTCAAACCAAATGTCAGCATTTTGTAGATATAGTATATCATCCTTATACATGTACCTCCTTTATAGAGTGTATTACTACCCGCATAAGGTGAACTAGAATACCCAGTACTGGTGATATGGGGGGTTTAAGGTGTATTGATTGATTAAGAAGATTGATCTCCGAGTACATTATACATATGGCTGGTCTTGTATTTGTAATTAACCCTGACCTGTGTATCTCGGACAGGTTATCTGATTATCAGTATATCAGCCCCATTATAAAGACATCTTTGGTTAATGTGTATTTCTATTAATTGCATTGTTTAGTGCCTGCAGTTTATTAAACTTCCAGCTTTTCACAAATGTTTTGGAGGACAATTATAAAGACAGCGAGGGGCCATTCTTTGTATGGCTTGGTTCCATGGTATCTGTGTTTGTTGCCCCAGACAGTCATATACACATGAAAATGAGTGTCCAGCATTGGAGATACTTTAAGGTTATTGAGCAGCTGCAGTTGAAGAAGGTGAGCATGCAAAGTAGTATATGCATTTACTGATTGAGTTTTGGCCGTGGAGGATGTTATTCTGTTAGCAGAACAAAATAATTTAACCAGAAAAAAGTTATGAGTAGGAAACTATTACAGACAAACATGTGGACTGAGGTGATAAAATGTTTAGAGAAAATTGTTATCAACATCAAATCACACAATGTCATTTGAAATGTGTTTGATACAATGTTTTGAAAGTAACTCTGACCTGGTTCAATTCTTGTATGGAAAAAGTTTAACTTTTTTGTAGGGGATTCAAGATTTAAACACAAAATGTCGTTCTGTATGGAGTATGATATAATATGAAGATAATTTTACAAACATGACATTTTAACTAGAGTTCTATTTTCATCCCAGTACAACATGTGAAAGAAGAAAATATTGTTCCTGAGAAATAGTTGGTTAACCATAGGTGTAACCTATTGCCTGTTTGATTGTAAAATCTTCGGCTGGTGCAGTGAGGTGTCACGAAACCATGTGATTTGAGCCGGCTTGTGATAGCGACTACATATGCTCGTCTGTCTGGTTTCTCTGCCTGGACGCCACAGCCTTGGATCCTATCTGCAATGTCTAACACAGCCAAACAAGGCCACCATGTCAAAATCAATAATAAAATCAATTACTTAAGCTGATTTCAAAGGTTGATAGACTTTTGACAAGATAATGTTACTCATTGTGCTTGCCTTGATTTTACATGATGTTAGTCTAGATAACATATATATTCTATATACAAAACAGTTCCATCTTTTGACCTCTGGTTCATCGAGTGTTGTTATGCACCGAGTTGTGTTTCATCCAAATATCTCAGTGAACTAACACAATGAATTGTAGCAAATTTGATTAATTCATGATGTCATATATAACATGATATTCTGTTATGACATTTCAAAATTAAATTCATGCATGTCATTAAAACAAAAGAGCTAAATGGGACCTAAGGCTTACATATCTTCATAAATATTCTATGTGAGCTTTATGTATCTTCATGTTTTACATGTATCATGAAATATACATTATGTAGTTAAAAATCACTCACTCTCTATATATGTTAACTAATGCTGTACATCACTGGTTTTACTGGGGCAAACCAATACTTAGGCTGCATGGGTTTAACACTACAGATTGTAAGACTGATCAGGCTAACCTACACTTTCGCTGCATTGGTTTAACATTACAGACTGTGTTAGACTTAGGCTAACCTATACTTACGCTGCATGGGTTTAACACTACAGGCTGTGTTAGA
>NW_018484833.1:0-3723 GCF_002113885.1 Mizuhopecten yessoensis
ATATATATATATATATATATATATGGACGGGTGTTATTCTTTGTTTTGACAGGAAATTTACTTTTCCATGAAATGTTATTCCACTTCTTCTTTTGTTTGTATACATGTATTTTTGCCGATTAGTTTCGTTTATAATACCATTTTCATTCTAGGATTTTAACTCTTAATAGAATGCAGTTCAGTGCTGAACTAGACATATCTTCCAATCATACAATGTACTTAATGTAAAACTTGTAAAAGCAATTAGTTTATTTTGCAAGCACCTTTCATCTTATCATGTTGCATCACCAAAGGATTTTGGAATGACACGAATATAATGAAAGTCGGTAAATCGCAGCTCGTTGTTATAGTTCAAATTAACCCTATTACACCAAGTGTTTAACATTATTGTACCTTTTAATATTGTTCTTACTCGTACAACGGAGATGAGTCGTTATCCTCTAAACGTTTTACCGAACTATAATATATAGGGGTTTGTATGGGTTTGGTATCGATAACGTTAGGTTCAGATGCATTAAAACGTTGACACTAACATAGGATGTTGACATAAGAGCTGGACTTGGCACTTCAGTTAAATCCAGCTTTGTCCTTTGTTCCCTTTCTGTGCAAAGCAATCCATCTGGTAAATCTTCTTCTGTGCCTTTTTTCAGCTCAATAGAAACGAATTGAGCTAGGTTTTGGGCATCGTTTGTGTTTGATAATAGTTTGGCTCTATTGCAAATGACGTGTTTCATGATGATGAAAATGTGTTTTATTCAAAACGATTCCTCGGTGTTATGTGCTATATAGGACTGTTTTCCCTTTAGAAATGTGGTTCTGATGCCAAAACGAAACATAAAGACGACATTCTCCATGATTTTGCTCCATAGAGAACACATAACTGAACTTATAAATACTGTAACGCAAGCGACAGCGCATTTCACCTTTATACACCCACAAGCGTTACCTGGACCACAGCATAGCAATGTAAAACGTTGCACGTGACATGACAAATGCTAGTTTGTGGAAATATAAAATAGAACTTTTTTCAAATAATAGATATATAAAGTATACCATCACAATCAAACATAAACGAATACCAAAACGTACCGTTATCGACATGAGAGGACCCCCTCTCACCAGACACGTAGATTCAGAAACAAGGGCTATTTGGGAAGCCAAAAACAGAAGACAGTATTCTCGAGCCTCAACTGCTTTTCCGTTCAGATACTCGTGATAATCATAAATAGAAAACAGAACTTCAGCCAGAAGCTGAAAGCATCCTTAACAAGTGGCCCAAAGGGCCATACATGTGTAACCAACATACCAGTTTCATAGCATAAAAAAACGGCAAAATATATAAAGACATTGCTTAAGAAACTGCAAAACCCTTTTCAGTAACGTTGAATAATGTTACATCATTTCGATTTTACCGAAAACGTCAATTTTATAATATTTGGTTAGAAACATATACTGACTTTTTATTAAAACAGGTTTAAAAAATATGTGATTTCCGTTTGAGTAAAATAAGAAGATGGAACCATATTGGAAGCTGAATCAACTTAAAAATAAGAACATTTTGTGAAGACAAAAAATGAGGCCACTGATATCAGAGTAGGAAAGTTTTGTATTCAAAAGAGTTCGAAAAGAGCGAACGTATAGCTATGGACCCTAAACTTATCATTTTTACGTTGATTTTGCTTAATCTGCTCATATTAACCTGAGTTTACGTTAAAAATATACTTTACAAGGGGCTTCTACGGTGGTAGTATTACATTTATATTCGGTTCATAAATAATACTAGTTGGTCAGTGCCATGCATTAATCATTCCGATTAAATTTAGACTAAATATTAAAAAACGACCGTTACTGTGGAACGACGGACAAAAATGACACAATTATAGATAAAACTTCAAACTTGAAAAGAACAATTGTATAGACTAATTCTAAACGAGTTACATATCATATGATTGTTTTGAAACACGTCTCCTCTTAAAATGAAGAGAACATTTCCCTACCCTTTATATTGTGACTTTATGATATTGTTTTATCGAAACATCACTTGTTCCTGTTATTCATTTTTCACGTAAGTAGTCTCTGTCAATACAAAGAATTAAATATTCGTGGAATGAAATCCATGCAAAATGTACCGTTTTTGAGAAACAAACTATCGATACATTGCAGCCTGCACTGCTCAGCACTGATCATAAAGACGGGTTAACCATAATCACGTGATAGACATGCAAGATATAAAATAGCAGATAGGAGAGGGTCGACAGACAAGGAACCTCACGAAAAGCGTCCACAGTGATGATCCGTTCCATGCGTCCACGGTGATGATCCGTTCCATGAAGTTACTTTGACGTAGTGTATTCCAATTCCAGTCGACCAGACGCTTAATTGGACATCGTAACGGGCCTCGATCATAAAAATGTGTCGTGATGTCTGTCATTTACACTAGGGCCGTATGTGATGGAACGGTAACTTGAGGACAAGTCAAGACTCAGACGTATCCTTATCGAAATCAAATTTACAGTTCAAGGGCAAAAGCAAGTCTATCAACAAACCGCCTACCCTAACCTTACCACAGCTTACGAATTGTGTCTGGGGTCTAGAAATAATTTGCATCTGTATCATTTGATCCGTCTCTCAATAGAGGCGAACGAAATCGATATATTTACAGTATACCTATAGAAAGGTCTCTCCATATCTTCAAAAGAAGATAATCCTTACTCCGAACCGTAGCACAGGGACAGGGGCTTAGCCATTCCTTGGCGATAACAATGCCTCATTAAACATCGATTCCGCATGGAAATAAATGATAATGGCGGATTGGAAATTAGAAGTGTTTAAGCCTT
The DNA here is from genome assembly GCF_002113885.1 of Mizuhopecten yessoensis. NCBI lineage: Eukaryota > Metazoa > Mollusca > Bivalvia > Pectinida > Pectinidae > Mizuhopecten > Mizuhopecten yessoensis. The sequence goes on from NW_018484833.1 coordinate 2,838, forward strand.
GGTAAACACCCACTCGGTCCGATCGTGCTATTATGACCTTAACATGGGCCAAAGTGTTCAATTACACTATTAAGTGTAAATGTATATAATTAAGAAATAAATAGAAAACCACACTCGAAAATCTATAGGTTCTCATCAGGCCGCAAAGCGTTGTTGACACTAAGATTAATCAATGAAACATCGGGGTCATCGAGACCCTTAATCTCTCACTCAAAGCCATATGAGTTTATGGATGAAACAATTCCGCTAGATGTCACTGGCTGTCATTTTCACGGTGATCCTCAGATGCCATGCCTAGACACGACAGATATTTGCTTCTTTAGTAAATTTAAGCTTCCGGTTTTGTTTCTTTTAGATTTAAAAACATAAAGAATCTGCTTCTTAGATTTCCGTGTAGCAATTAATGATAATAAATCTGCGTGTCAGTGGGGTCGTGTTCCATCAATGTGCATTAAATACTTCGTTTATATATCGTGTACAATAGCTAATATAAATACTTTAATACAATTAACAAACTACGTAATTCTAATATTTCTAGCCTATAGTCTGCTATTAAATGCCGATAGCTATGTTATACCATCGACGATCACTGGCGTTGTCGAGGTTTCTATAAAGAAGTGACATAACTTTATAATTTTGGAGATCATTTGGAACGGCTAGTAGACATTCGAAATCAGGCTCTGACATAGCGAATGGCATATATTTCCCACGCAAAAAATGTTTTCTCTACGAGAGGAGTTTATTATCAGTGAATCAGAAACTACATAAACAAGAATAGTTCTATACATTGTCTGGTGTTTTTACTCGTTATACAACTATAACTGATTGGTAATCCGCCATATCGAGTATGTTGCATTTAAGATAGAATGAAATGTTATCAAATAAT
>NW_018484834.1:0-3724 GCF_002113885.1 Mizuhopecten yessoensis
ATTCATTTACAATTATCCAAAGAAAATCAAAAATCTGTACCAAAACAAAAAGTAGCAGAGGAAGCATAATTAGTGTATTGTTTACTTGTTAATAAATGGTGTTCATACTTCACCACTGTGACCTTCAAATTGGGTCAAGGTCAATTTGTTTGTATAATCTTAACAGCAAACAATCTAACACTACTGGCTATAAACATCATTATGCAAGATTTTGACTTACTTTTTTATACTAACTTCAAACAGGGTCAAGGTCATTTATTTGAACGAATTTGATTCCTGTTATCTGATCAGCAGATACAGGCCAATTGGATCCTTAGAATGTTTTTTTAACATATGACCTAGAAAGTGTTAGCATAGATTATTCAGACTTGACACCTTTCAAACCAGCAAACTACAAGACCTTTTTTAACACATCTGACTGGAGCCTTTGAAAATGCATCAGTAAGGTCATTTATTTGAGCCAACTAGATGGCCCTTCATCTATTTTATGCAAGCTACAGGACACATATATCATTGCTATAGGCCTGATGTAAATTGTAACACATTTAACCAAGGTATTGGGTCAAGGTCATTTTTTTAACAAACTTGATAGCCCACCATCCTTGCAAGCTACAGGCAAATTATTAGACTAGGCCTTTTGGATGAATTGAACTTGAAATTAGGTCAAGGTCGTTTTGAGAACAAATATTGTTCATTCCAGACCGTATGGATCTTCATTTCAAGTTTTTTTTAAACATATTTAACATATGATCAGTAATTTTGAAAGCAGGTCAAGGAAATTAATTTAAACGAACTTGGCAATACCCCAACAAGGTACAGACCAAGTATCGATACCCACACCTTCTGGATCACAAGTCATTTCAAGGAAAACAGTCGACACTGGAGGCAGAACCGATACATTAACCCGGACATTACAGATTGCACAACACTTTGAAATCATATTTAAGGGACCAGAAGAATCAGGTGTTGAACACAACTTTAGTGTATCATATATGACACAGGGAAGTTTGGTCCCTTATCCAAAATTCTTCAATGGTGGTTTATAGGTTTAATATATAATTAATTATATTTTCTATTTTCCAAAGTATCATCTTTTGAACGAGTATCTTTGATATTTTAACCTACTGTACATGTTGTGATCTTTACCTTTATACTGTACCATTTCAATTATCCATTATTTTGATCACATTGATGTGATAAACACACTGTTATTATCACTTGGTTATTATTTTCTTTTAAGGAAGTAAACTTATCCACAGGTTTTCAATTCATCTAGTGTACAGAAGTATGCAAGCACATAGCTGCCTATATATATGCTGGTATACAGGTGAATCCACCAAATTTCCAATCAGACAAACAAAACAAAAGAAAATTGCCTATTGTCCCCCCTTGTTTCCCTACCAAAGCCCTACCCTAGCCTGGAACCACTCCTACATGAATGCATTCTGAACATGTACAAGGCCTAGCTACGTATACGCCCCTGGTATGGAACTACCATGCTTTGTAACCCCAAATACCTCCCATCAGATGAAAATGAATGTTCTTTGCTAAAGAATTTCTTCATTAGTGATGTTGCTGCAATGAAGACAGACAGATTTTATCTAAATTTACCAATAGAAGTCTGTTGAAGCCACTACAAGTAAGAAAAGTGAAAATAGTGACATCTTGGTCTTCTGGGTTGATAATTTATTTTTTTGCGTAGTTTGTGTAAATATCTAGCTAAAATTTGTACAATTTGATGGGGGGTTTTCATTCGCAGCAACAACACTGAAATGTTAAAATCAATAAAAGAACAAACTAAAGTGTGTTGACAAATTCATAACATTTATTTGTGAATATGCATTTTGACAAATGCTTCATTTGGTTTGACATATTTTTAAAGGAAGCGAATATGATCTGAAAAATAATGTGTTATAATTATAACTTTATCAATTTTAACGTCATATAGAGATATTCACAAATGATAATGTATTTAGAATCTACACTATCTACAAACCAATGATATAAGCTGTAAAAATAAACGATGGGGTATCATATAAATGACCAAAAATATATACTCTATTGAGATTTATCTGTAGTAATTAGATTATAGTTTATACAAAAAAAATTCCACACATCATCAGCAAGATAACATTGTATATATATATAGTATGCTGTATCGTGGTACAACATGATACATGTAACCTTCGTATTCAATTGCACAGTTTATTTATCTCATTCGTGCATTACCAAGTTGAACTTTGTCACATTTTAGATAACATGTACAGAAATTTAAATGATAAAATTCAGTCCTTACCCATAGTTGCAGCTGTATTGAAAATTAAATACATCAATTACATATTAAAAGAAGATTGCTAAAACTTAGAACAACGAAGAATAATAAGGTACAGATTGTCTTTCCCCATTGTCAACCTGTTGGGAAACGTCACATGAATATTAAATCAGTAGATAAATTATAGGAATATAATACACAATATCAGACTTATTTCTAACCCTATTAAAATTATCACGATCCATAATAACATTAAATCATTAATCATATGAGAAATAACATAGACCACAACATAAGCAAACTGTCAATAACAAGTTTCAACAGCACTCTTTGTGTTGAAACAGGATCCAACTCCTATCACGCATCAGTGCATGTGGTAATATTGATATTCTATTTATATCATATGACTCAGAAGCACGTAAAACATTTTATAGAACCATATGCATGTCATCACCACAGTATGTAACACAGATCACGTATATATCTGTCATTCCGCAACGCCAACAGCCCCTTTGGGTGTACAGTGTACTAACGGTACCCGGTGCAGGTCAAGGTCTGGGCAGCACGGGGCGGGTTGTCTTCGTTATTCACAGAGAAGTCGGGTGTTACGTCATGGCTTGTCTATTGTATATATACTACATGTCTGCCGCGCGGAGTCGATATACTTATTCATTTCTTATCCTAATGTCTGGCTCATTGTCATCCCAGCAGTGAATGTTATCAAGAAACCATTATCACGATACGGACGCAAATAAAACCAGATATCTGCAGACTTTTCTTACAAAACCAAAGATGTCGATACGAGTCTCGGATTTACGCTCAACATTCTGTTGGCAAACTCCGAAACTCGTGACATTTTCTGCAACAATTACAAAGATAATTTATATATCGACCACAGTAGCTAATACTTACAAGTATATCAAACTACAACGTTAATCTTCCGTCTTCTTGCATGTGTTTTACGACGAAATGTACACCATGGGATTTCATTATGGCGGTAAACGATGTAAATAGTTGATGCAACTATATATATACTGACCAATCATATTGCGTTTTCGAGGTCAAGGGGGCAAACTTACCCTGGGGCACAAGAGAGGGGTTCGCTAAAAGCCCACAAATAACAAATCTTTACTTTGATGTCATTATTTGTTTTCTTCAATGCTTACATATAATCAGAGTTAAAGGTCTATGGAAAGTATTTTATTTCTAGTCATGATAAACAGTATCATATATGATATTTTAACTAATTAAATGAACACTCTTGATCAATGTGTTAGTGTATATTATGATGTAGCCAATATATCCATTGAGATGTTTTATAATTTTTAGATTTATTATCATAGGTCGAAAAATTACCGTAAATTGTCATTGAAAAAGATGAAATCATTCGATTAATACAACTACATATACAGAGCTAATGTTTCCATTACAACATATACGACTCTAAATAAA
>NW_018484835.1:0-3724 GCF_002113885.1 Mizuhopecten yessoensis
TTCCGTGATCATCTTTGATCACCTGTCTTATGTGATCATTTGTCTTCTGTGATTGCCTTTGGTCACCTGTCTTCTGTGATCACCTGTCTTCTGTGATATTCTGTGTTGTGTGATCACCTGTCTTGTGTGGTAACCTGTGTTAACTAGCTGTTAGAGCTGTCTGCCATCAGATGTCATATCTCCTCAGAGATCACATATCATAAAACTTCTCTTGTCTTGGAATAATACATTTTAGATATCTTTTAATAACATGTTAGATCATCTGTAATTATAGATAAGCTGTCCTGAGAGATAGTGGTATATACTAAGTAAATCTATGATGGAATGGTGTCAGTTAGATTTCTGTTCTTGATCAGTCACAGTGGTCCTGCCAGCAAGACAAGTTAACTTATTTAAGGTAATCCCTCATTTCCTGATGGTTTAGATATTTACTTGTGTAGGCAATTTTACAAAAGTGTGGAAAAGTAATTTTCATGCTAAGCAGGATTCTAAACAAGTACTGCCTGTCCAGGTGTGACTGTGGACCAGGTGTGGATTACAGGTAGGTACGGCCAGGTGTGGATTACAGGTCGGTACGGATAGACCAGAAAGGTATAGGCTTACACCTGAGGACTAGAACCACCCTCCTCTACAATGGCGTTCACACCTCGGAATTCACTCCCATTGTATACCTTAACATGTATATGATATGCTTGTAAATATCCTCGCCACAGGTATCTTAGGGTCAGAGGTCGTGTCGCTAGGTCGGAGGTCATGTCACAGAGGTCATCTATCTACCTGTCTGTCATGAATGGTACAAGTTTATAGCCGGCTATCTCCAGTCACAAAAGCCCTCAAAGCTGTGTTACTTACATGGTTTAGGTAACAGGCTAGCATTTTAATGTCAAACTCAATGATACTCAAAGCCTCAGTGTTCTACCTTATAGTGGCCGAATCACAGCGGCCCGACACACAAAACCTGACTTTTATAGCCCCACAAACCACCTATCTGTCTAGTTCATCTCTATACTCTGTTTCAGAAAGTATGACCCAGATTTTCCCTCTTCACACCTTTCCTCTGCCCTTGTGCTTTTATCCTTTCATGTTTTATCTGAGAATTATAAAATTCTGCACCTAATGATAAAGATTTCTGACATTTATAAGACAGTAGGTAAGTTTTTCCACATAAAATTATTTGAATATTTCCTAACCTGTCGGGAGAGTAGTGGGTCTACAAAGTATTTCTTACACTTCATATTACTCCTCAAAACTTATTATCTTGACATTTATTGGCCACAAAATGACGGTCATGTGTATAGCGCTATAGTCTGTTTCACAATTCTTCATGGGGTTTTTCTGGCTGTGTTTTACGAGTATTTATATAGGTATTTTTGTGGCCTCTATAAATTTAATTACCAGTTTTACTTCTATTGCCTGCAGATAGTTTCTTTATGGCAGCAACAGAGGATACGAACAGAAAAATCTCATAATTATCTTTTTACTATAAAAGTCTGTTTGTGTAGGATTTTATGACTCCTCACAATGAGGGCCTAACCCCTTCACATCTTTGTCTACATAGATTGTTTAAAAAAAAAACACTCTTGAGCCAAGGAAGAAAGTCGTTAATTTATCAAATTACGAATCCAGGGGAGATGACTCTCCATCCTAGAAAAGTATTACCAGTATCTTCTGTTTCAAATTTCTAAACGACACCCTAGATTCAACAATATTTTGATTTTATGAATTAAAAAAAAATCATCAGGATATATTTTTGTGTTTAACATGTTTTCTCATTTAGGAAATAAAAGTTTGTAAATGAATTGCTCATTAATGAATTGTATGTAGATGTGTGCTTCATTAAAGATATGTTCTCGGTGCAGAACAAGATATATATAGCTAGTGCAAAACCTTGTCCATGCTGGAGTACATAGCTTAGTGTGGATGATTTACATAATGGACGTTAACAGTGTTTTATTACTGGTCTAACACTTTACTGGTGGAAATTATGATACTCCTGTTTCTCTCCTCAGGGAGACATCAAATATTTCTGTATTTTTATTGAAAGTAGCATTTTATATATATTGTGGAGGGGGTGAACAGTTGTAGGGCTGGGGAGGGGGAGTGTACAAGAGAGGGAGAAGTGGGGAGGTACTCGGGGTTAACGACCAAGGGTTAATATTTCTACAATTTCATTTCCATCTGTTTTCACTGTCTCCAGTATGAATCATAACCTTTTATAAAAAACACATCATGCGTAAAACATGAGAAAGAAATTCCGCAAAATTAGGCAATAACAATCTCAAAGAGAATTATTTAACAAGGTCTAACTCTGGGTGATGGGCACAAAAATTATGAAAAATTATCTCATCAACCCTATGGACAAGATGATCTGAGTAGATACAGAGCTTGTTCAATTTGGCAAGGAGCAAGAGGTCAGAAGATTCTGATTTGGGTTAAATACTGCAGACCCCTTTGGCACGCTTTTGCGCATTTACAGTAGCACAGATTAAAGGAAAGAGAAATCTCTGGCTATCAGTAGATGAGATCATGCGAAGTTCCTCCTCTCTGGTGAAGGGTAGTGTCGGGCTAAAAGGATAATATCACTCACCAACACTGCCAAAAACTGGAAATTAGTGGAGGCAGCAATTGCCCCTTTATAGGATCTATTATTGCATGCTGTTTTAATACTTAGAAAGCTGCTGTCTAAAGAAAAAAAGAATTTGATAGAAATGATCTATTTAGATTTTTGTTTTGTTTTGGGGTCTATAAATAGAATTAAGATTTTGATATTCTAGTAATAATCGCCACCTCCTCTATTATTGCATACCGTTTTAATGCTTAGCTATTTAGAGTTCTGCTGTCTACACAAAACAAAAATGACAGAAATGATCTACTTAAAAAAAGCTGCTTTTTTAAAAGTCTATAAACAGAACGAAGATTTTGATTTTCTAGTAATAATCGCCACCTCCACTCCCCTCATGACAACTGTTACTTTTTATCTTTGGCCTCTAGGAGTAGTTTAGGTTAATTGTAATGGTGTCCACCATTGAGGGGGCCTCTCAAGTGTAATTCTAGAGCCCTATCTCACTGAAATGTCAATACTTGGACAAAGAAGTAGGACAACCCTTGCCGTTACATTGTCTTTAAAACAGGCTTAACTATACTAAGTTACATTGTCTTTAAAACAGGCTTAACTGATTCTAAAACTAACAGGTTTAACACCTTGATCTGTATACATTGGCAGGATTGTGAATTATAGAAAATGTTGAATCTGTCGCCTAAAACACAGGCTGATTGATGGGACAACTGGGTTAGTAGTGACTTGATTGTTAGGGCTCTTTTAGATCTGTATGTGTCTGTGGTATGAAACAACTGTGAGTTATTCTCTCTTTGTCTCCCCTCCATAAGGACTCCAGTCTTTCCCAAAATTACTTCCCAATATGCTCATACTTATTTGTGCAGCTGGGAAGACTCAAGAAATCATTGTAAGTGTTTTATTCTAAGACAAAACAATAAGAGTCGAGTGATTTTTTTGGCATTGTTTTACAGCCAAAACTTGCTGATTCCTCTAACAAAAAAAGTGCTTTATTTTCCCAAAAGGAAGAAAATTTTAGGGATATTTTCCCCAATTTTAATACAAATATTGCTACATTTCCTAATTCAGGTAGAAACATGCTGTTGTAATATAAAGGTAGAAAAAACACTGTTAGTTTATCACTACTGGGACAATTTGTATGTAGGGCCT
>NW_018484836.1:0-3724 GCF_002113885.1 Mizuhopecten yessoensis
GTGTAAGTCAATAAGGTCCCATTTGTCTTAAAATGAATTCTTAACCTAGATTTTTCTGTTTTAAGCTTCCTATACCTATACCTTTTTGTATTCATCTTGCTTAGAAATTCTAAGCGGGGACCAACGCTATCTTAAATATCCATAAGCGTTGACCCTACCTTTAAATCCAGGTCAAGTCTTTAAAAACGCATATTTATGCTTGTTTACAGGACATTTCGCAACCAGTGTTGATACGTTTTGTTATCTTTCAAGTCTTCTTAACCTATATCATGGGTCGATTAGTACGCATAATTTCTGAACCTGTTTGTTTAGATCAAATTCAAACTAGTCGTCGACTGACTGTTCCGATTGACTGGCTCCGGCCCCGTAACAAACGCTTCTTTAAGGACTATTCACCATTCGTAATAAACATGTTTTTCTTGTCGTCATTTCCGTATTGCGTTTCGGATATTTTAATGCCGTAGTGTAAAATATAGTAATACAGGGTAAACAAAAGTACACGCGCGTAATGATGATATGTCAACAGCCGATATCGAGAATTTACTGGAAAAGGTGTAATCACGCGTACTTCATAAACAAAGATTCCGATACATAGACATAAACTGACTCACGAGAAGACACTGACATGAGACCACCGACTTTAAGCAGGTCATATATGAAGCGGACTGATGTGTTTTGTGTACCGACACCGACTTCACACATCCATATCACGTGCTTACACCAGTTAACAAGCTCGAGGTCGTTACGATTTTCGCTGTCGAGCGCGTTACGCTCTGTCGAGTAAATAGTTTTTACTAATGCATCGCACTAACTTCGTAAAAATAGTATTTCGTAAAAATAGTATTTTGTAAAAATATCAAGATCACTATGAAATTTTTCAAAGAAGACAACTCTCACCACGATCAAAATGATTGAAAATGTATTTTTTTATTATAAAGCCATTGTGTTTATTTCGTTCAAGTTTCCACTCTTTTGGCGCGACATTTTGTGTCCTGAAAGCTTGTAGATAATCACTTTTAGCCATACAATTTCGATAAAAAACATTTTGTGTAACGTGTTTTCTATATTTTGGGGTCAAATATTTGTAAATTGTAGGGTTAATTAGCAATGCTTTTTTAAATTTTTGTTGTTGTTATTGTTCCGAACGATGCCAGACACCATTTTTTTTTTAAATTGACGAAAACTCAATTATTCTGGTATATTTTCAGAAACTACCCAGTTTATAGGAATGCTTAGATATCATTTCCTCACCTCCACATAATTGCATTAAAATTATGTGAAAGTTTCAACGATTTCTGCTGGTTAATTGAGAAAGGTTTGGAGCCTCCTTAAAACAGTCGCATTTTTTAAGTTAAACATCAGGATTTTATAACACTCCGACGTGTAATCTTGTGTTGCAGTGCATCGCTGATCTCGAAAAGCTTTTCTAGTAGAACTCATCTTTTTCTTGCCCAACAGTCGCCATCTTTCGCAGCGTACAAGCAACACTACAATGGCATTGTATTTATTGATGTTAGTGTATTACCCTGGCTCTATTTATACTTAACAGAAACCATGGCGACAGCTAGTGAGACTGCCATACCAGAGGCTGTGGTGGCCATAGATTTCGGTACGACGTACACTGGATACGCCTACAGCTTCAAAAGCGAATTCCAAAAGTCCAACGATGCGCGAGAGATTTTTCATAATAGCTGGAATTCGAGTCTGGCAGGAAACCTTTCAAAGAAAGCACCGACTGTGGCTCTCTTCAAAGCAGATTATAAGTTTGACAGTTTTGGATACGAGGCAGAGGAAAAGTACTCCGACCTCACTGATCGAAAGATACACCAGGAATGGCACTACTTCAGTAGATTTAAAATGCAGCTTTTTGACAAGAAGGTAAATTGTTAAGATGGATCTTTTACTACTGTTTTCATATCTTATTAGAAGTTGCAAAGACGTAATACATCAATCAAACAAAAGCATGTGCATCAATCAATCGCTTATTATCTTTTAAAGTCGCCCGGCCAGAAGTGATAAAACCTTTCAACGACTTTTTCTGTATAATAAAGCGGTAAAAGGTGCTAATCAATATTTTTCAAATGAATGATCACAGAGTTAAAATATGTTAAAAACTTTGAACGACATTTGAATTAGCAAGACGCAAAGATTGATGATAATGTGCCCTTTGCAGTCTGCAAAAAGGTGTATCAAGTTAGTTCAAATAAATTCCTTGTCCTATTTCCAAGGTCATAGGGATAACATGTGTTAAAACCTCGAATAACCAAAATACCTTGGGTGCAATATTTTGCCAGTAACATTCTAAAATGAAGGAATGTTAAGTTGGCTTTCTGTTTATACATGAATTTGTAGTTGATATACAAGTTTTCTGTTAGATAACAAGTTTTAGATTTTAAATTTGTTACATTATAAAGGATTTCACAGGCACTTTTTCCCTTTCCAATGTATCCTACATAGTGATTGAAACATTTTAAATTCTGACTGCCTCTAATACCACTCGTGAATCCTAATTGGCGATATAGTCAGTACAAATTTAAATTTGTTCAAAACATTTGACAAATAAGTAAACGATCTAGGGTCATGATATTTTTCCTGTATATTAACGGTGTAAAGTGCTACATTTTATTACCTTTTTTGGACAAGAATCTTACCCGGAACCTTGAGGTTAAGGACCAGCAAGGCAAAACATTTCATGCCTGCGCCGTGTTTTCGGAAAGCATACGATTCATAAAAACTGCAGCGCTTAAAGAGATAAAGGAAAGAAACCCCGTGGCAGAAGAGGACATTCATTGGGTACTCACTGTTCCCGCCATCTGGAATGAACCTGCGAAACAGTTTATGAGGGAAGCAGCAGTAGAGGTAAGCACATTAATGCATGCTTGAAATACACAATATATACTGTACACTTATAGGCTCTCATAACGCACCAAATGTACCGTCCGCACAACTGTGCGGTTAAATCGATCGCCCGCTGTGCGTTAAAACGCACAGACATGTGTGCGATACTTTCTTTTTATTATTACAAAAATTGTAAAACTGACAAAATGGGGTGGAACTATCAGATATAGTATAAACTTTGCATGTTTCTGTTTGGCGGATTCATTAAATACAATGTGCTTTAATATAGGCGTGTATCGCAGATTTAGTCTCAACCTTATATTTAGCATTGGAAAGTCATTAGTGGCTACTATACAACAAGAAATAACTTAGCTCAATTCTACACCGGGGTTGTGTTCTAATTAATAAAAAATGAAATCACAGCATTTTGTTCAAACACTGCAGATTCACGAATTGAAGACTGATTACATATTTATTTTGATAAACGTAAACAAATTATTGCTTGTACATTATTCCATAGGCCGGGATTCCCGCGAACCAGTTGATTTTAGCTCTGGAGCCCGAGGCTGCCGCCATATACTGCCGAACTTTGAAACGAGGAACGTTCAGTTGTGTTTCTGAACAAAACGTGAAGGAATTTCTCTCTGCAGGGGGTCGGTACATGATCCTAGACATGGGAGGTGAGATTGTAATCTTTGTAGCACATGATATGAGAATAAAAATATTTATACCTTCAAATACATTAATCTCTTAAAATATAAAACATTTAATAGAAGCATTTAGCTGACGTGCATATGGTTAATCATATCGGTATGTTCTAGCTTGCAGTGAAACCGTTCACGATGCATTTTTACATAGCAAATGTGGTACTAAAATTAGCCAACAA
>NW_018484837.1:0-3724 GCF_002113885.1 Mizuhopecten yessoensis
CATTCCGCTCAGAAAATTGCTACCAACGTTTTGTGACGAGCCGGAGTCAAAATTGTTAGGTTTGTATTCCGGTTCATTGGTTGCGTCCATCTGGTTGATGTCATTATCTTTAATAGTGCTGTCAACTTCTTCAACTTCTTCCTGCGCACCCTCATCATCCAAAGCTCCGACTTCAATTACATTGTTCATTATAATCAAGGTCATTTCATTGCATTCCTCTATCCACTGCGGGATTGGCACTAGTCTATCAAGATATGGTGAGGGGTCCACATAATTATAATCTTCGTCAGGTAGGTTCATGGATGCAGTTCTCTGTCTCATAGCTACATGAATAAAATTGGGTGAGCATTTGGATCTTCTTGCTTTCCCTATCTTTTCACCAGCTTCAAAAAATGTTCCCGAATTGGAGACAAATCTGTCAGCTTCTACGTTGTCGATAACTATTTCAAATTGAAGAAAGTCGGCTTCAGAAGGTTTAACGAGGAGTTGTGAGGATGCTTTTCTGTACACCATTCCATTCACAGGACACCGAACCTTTGATGTAAATGACAATTATAAGATTTCAGTTATAATGACATGATATCATTTCGAACCAAAAGATTTTTCTTTCTTTTACGATGATGAAATAACAATTCAAGTATTGATTAAGAAATGAAAAATGAAGAATATGCTAACACTTGATCCTTTGTTGAGATGGACGTCAACTCCCGTAGTTTTGTACATCCCTGCAGTCGTCGTAGGCCAAACTCCTTGACCACATTGCGCATTCTCTTCACGACGCCGTGTTGGAAACTTGATATTAAACTTAGGACCGAATATCTTTTGTATCATTGACTTCACTTTTATGAACCTGCAAATTAGAACGTGTAAGAACAATATAGAATATAAAAACTATCGTCAACATTTTGTGACAAAATTTACAACCAAAGTCGTTACACTTTCATGTAAAATAAAATAAATTGGAAGCAGGTTCTCAATAATGGAAAACGTTTTCTGTATTGCATGTGAATCGTAGGCCAGCAACAAGACAATTGATTAACATTTTGCTCTAAATATTATTCTTGCATTGGTCAGGTAACGTTATTGATATGATTATGATAAGACTGAACTTTGCTGTTCAGAACTTACAGAACTGACGTTCAGAGAGTGAAGAAAGCAGTAAAACATAAAGCATACAGCTGGACTTAAATATCAATATTAGCAATGAATATTATGACAAATGGTGTAAAGTTCCTATAACACGCAGTGCAATTGCTGTCTAGCTTAATAGTTTACGCTTTGCTAAGTTTTACAATTTAACTAAAGCAAGCATACAGAGTTTTATAGGAAACGTTGTCAGCAATAGCGTTTGGTGTTGAACTACTGCAAAGCATTCATTGTTTAATAGAAGGAATTCATTCAGGATCGCGATTCATATTTCTGATATTTCTCATGGTTTAAAATCTAACTGTAACCTAATTGCATTCAGGCATGTTCTTTAAAGATGTACAGAAATAAATTGTATGCAACTTGGTTCCATAACATTACAAACATTAGATAATGCATATGTATCCCTACTTTAAACACGTATTTGTTTCTTCCTGTAGGGTTTCAATTGGTTAACGGTGTCCTTCACATACACTTTTAAAGAAACCTATCTTGGAAACCATTTTTAGTCAAAATTTAGTTTGGTTTGATAACGTGATTGATCCAAGATTAAAGAAGCACACAAACAATTTTGATTAGAAAACATTCACATATAATGGTTCTTAGCGTTATGTCTTATTTACACCTTTTGTTTTCGGTTTGAATTTTTATATTTTACAACAAAAACTATGTATCAACAGAAAGTGTTTATCACCACAGCAGAGAATAAGGAATGAGACTCTGGCCTTCCCTTAATTTTTCTTATAATGACACTATCTGAATCAGCCTATGTCAAACTGGTACTGTATATGTAACACATGTAATGTAGTGTGAAAGATATTACTATCAAGAGATAAAAAAAATACCCAGTGAAAATACAGTGGTACATACATGTCTCGTAGAAATTCATACGTCGATTTGATCCCTTGGACAACATCCATGACTGAACGGAACGTGTCTATCACTGGCTTAGCAACTTCAAATATAGTGCCGAGAGGTCCAATAGCATCTTTTAAGTCTTCAATTAGATTAGCTTTAATTTGAGCTGCCTGCTCTTCCTATTAATAATACAAAACGAGGTCTTATTTGACGTTAAAGTATTTCCATAATGAGTGCTGCGTAAAAAAGCCAAAAAACCCAAACTATTTATGATATCAATATATAATCAAAAGGATAAAACCTGTAACTGGCCATATACAGTATACTGTTAATAATAAACAATATCGCGAACATGTGCTTAATTTACAGTTCTTTTTTTCCATAATGATTGTTGATAAGCAAGATGATACTCAGATAACTCAAACGCTTAAAGATGAAAACATGCGATCAAAAGGCTAAAAACTAGTGCTTACCATGTGTTGTATACCATCAGACATCGCCATGGAAAGGTGATCCACATCGGAACCTGCTAGTTCGTCAGATCCAGGGCTAGACAGTCGATCTATCAGCTCCTTCATATCAGCCACTATTCCAATCACTTCATCACCTATTGTCATCCAATACGGTGTCTTCCCTGAAAACAATAATACACATTACAGTGTAAAATTATAATGTATAATTTGACTTGCATTAATCAAAGTCAATGGGAATTTTCTTATATTTAACATTACGAAAAGGATTACCTTTCAAGAAAAAGCAGGCGTCCAACACTTGGTTTTTGACATCTAAGAACATGGATATTGCCATTTTTATTCTATTAAATAAATTGAAAAGCATGCATGAGTAGACAGAAACATGTGTTATTCTTATTGAATGCATATTAAAACTACTTCTTTATTCTAGATGGATTTAGCATTTAAAATGCACGTTAGAGATTTACATTGGATAAAAATAAAAATGCTTTGTAAAATATCACCAGCAATTCCGAAACTTATTTTTTAAACCTCGAACATCAAGCAATTATCCTAATGAATTTGAGAATCAAAAGAAGCGTAAAACGTAAATTGGGTATTTACACGTCACAGGTCTTGCAAAAAAAAAGTCTAGCAGTTGTATTGTGATGTTTTCATTAAAATATCGTCTTCTGCTTTTAGCTACTTACTTCATAAGTGCCTGACCTATTCCACTCATAGCCTGTGAGGGGTTGGAGAGTATAGATTTGACCGCGGAAATGAGCGTGGCAATAGCATCCATTAGCTGTTTCCCTACATATGGCAAGGTTACCGTCACTGCATCTACGACCGTCTGGTAGAGCGTATGTTGGAAAGTGAGATACAATACAGATTGTTACACAGACATAACTTTAATTAGAATCGATTTCGATAAATTAATCTGGTACATAGTTAAGAAATAAAATATTTCAAATCAATTCAACAGAGAGCTCTTAATTTTTCCTGTGTTTTATGGGTGTATATTTGAACAAATTGTAGTTCTAACATTTGATTAAGATCATTTATTTAGAACGTATGGGACAGATGACAAAATAACTGACAACAGTAATGTTAAGTCGGTTTTAAAGTAAAACATTATATTTTAAAACTCAATCCGTATAAATACTTTGATCGAATAAGAACAGTTTTGCTACATACGTTGTAGAACCCCATTATATCGTCCCTGACGTCTTCTATGAATGTTTTAACTCGCATTACGAGTCTCTTGA
>NW_018484838.1:0-3726 GCF_002113885.1 Mizuhopecten yessoensis
CTACTACTTTTTGTAATTTCGTGATTACTCCCTGACAATCGAGTCTACATGATATGTCATATTGTTTGTGACAGTTCAGACACATGTGTAGTGGAAAGGTCGTCCCTGAACCGCTACCGCTCTGAGTTGTAGAAGAAAGCGTTGACATCTTGTTAGGGTCGAGCCACTCTCTGAATCTCTCCATCTACTTAAATATTTAATCCACGTGACATTTTCGGGTTACTCTTTCGTGTATTTTGTATTATACTGATGGAAAGAAGCCTTTCGACTCTTGCAATATGTAAAACATATTACTGAATCTGAGTTCAGATTCAGGATATTTGTTTTCCACATTCACTATTTTGGCATGAAATTTATGTTTGGCCTTGCTATATTATTTTTGCGACTTCTCGCCTAAAAGTAGATGCAAAAACTTTCAGGATCTGATCAAAACCCAGGGGACAATTGGTTATATTAAAATCTGTTTAGGTACTTATCAGTTTGGTTGCTTGATTACATATATAAGTATTGTCATACATTATTAAATCGATATCGATTGCTTGAAATTTCCTCGAGCGATGTGTTTAATTCATACATTTATGGTCGATTCACTTATGGCTATCGTCCCTAATCCAATAAACACTGACCACCGGGTGAATCAATGATGACGTCACGACACCAAGCAGTCTGCGGCTGTTGACCATTGATTGTTTTACCTTGGAACTGATTACTACACAGACATGTATCGAATCATTATATCAATTACAAGCCACATTCTATCCCTGCTGAGTAAATCTCCATGCGATTGATGGCGACACACCAGGTATGAAGGGTCGAGACCGAGGCTTCTCGAGACCAGACTTGTTGTTGGGTATAAAGAACCAGATCATATCCTTCCTCTGTGAATACTTTTTAATTGATCGTCGAAGAGCGGTATACTTCACTGGATTTAAAATATAAAGTTCATTTTTATTTTTATACGATACAAAAATATAAACTTATATTAATCACTCTTGTTGACCCAGATACAAGAGAGCGCGGGGTTATCTTTCTATATAACATCGATCTACGTCCATATATGGGATTGTTAATATATTTTATGACACCAGCCTGTACAAACTGATTATAAACAGATTTATTTGCAGATTATGTATCACAAGTGTCATCTAGTTGCTTAGAAAGCTAAAACGAAAAATTTTGTAAAATGAATTAGAAATAATCATACAGGAAAAGCACGTGATTTTATCTTCACGAACATGTGATACATTATAAAAAGTAAACTAAAAAACCCATCATTGCACAAGAAATGTTGTTTACACAGTAATAAGGTTAAATATTGTCAGAGATCGTTTGAGTACTGTTTTCAGTTTAACACACATTAAAACACATGTTGTCTGATCAAATAGATGCCGAGTAATGATCGTCGGTACGCGACAATGGTTAGCTTATAGAACACTACAGTGATCATGTAATAGAGCTGCTAAATAAAATATGTTTCGTCTAGTCGTCTGGTAAGACACGTCCTATAAACTAATTCTTACATAGATATCACACAAGACGAAATGACACATAAGACACGTGACCACACGTCACTTGGTTCTTCCATAAGACATGTGATCAAACGTTATGTTGATGTTCTATCAGACACGTGATCACACGTCATACGGTTTTACCATCAGACACGTGATCACACGTAATATAGATGTAGTTATATATATCTCATAAAAGACATGATCACACATGGTATAAAAATGCACATGTAAATGTTTAAGATACACGATCAAATGTCATCAATATGGCATGGTATTGTTAGGTCCGTGATCAAGTCTTAAAATTGTCCCATCAGACACGTGTCCACACGTCTTGAAGTTATATCATTAGTCACATAAGATACATGAGATAAAGTTCGGAACAGATATGACCGTTATGTGACTGAACCATCAGCATGGTTGACGGAAATTGCTCTAAGAAAAGCACGGATCATGAATCGGCTACGGGTTGGTTGTTCAGGGTTTAACGTCCTGTCAACGGCCCAGGACATTAAACGACGTGTGGGCTAGGGGTACTCAGTACGTACAAACAATAGCTGATCTCACCCGAAACATTTCAACATCCTGTCTACTTCAGATAAAAAAGAAGCAGGTGAGCGGTTATGTTAATATGGGTGTCTGTCAATTCCAATACGTGTACTAAACTATACCGTCACAAGTTAGTGACGTCGACGAAAACAAATTTTCCCATACTTCACATGTACACCCTGTTTTTGCCACAGTCTTTCCTCACTGTGGGGGTAAGACAGATCAAAGTCTAAAGTACCTTGCCCTTTAGCCAAGCCAGACATGTATTACGCCCCAAAGTGGAAAATGATGAATTTTCCTCTCAACTCAATTAAAAGTGGTAAACAAATCTTAACCTGACCGGATGTCTTCGACTGATGGGGAGAAAAACCTATCTTGACATTCCTTGAACATGATAATAGTACATTTTCTACGCATGCGCAATCAGTGACAGAATTAAATTGTGGAAATGAAACAGGTGGTCAACAAGCAACAAATGCTTAAAACAGACTGAGGCCCAGGTAAATCAGGTAAATCAAGACAACTCGCACGCGCTATCAGTCTAAATATGTTTCCATCGCGTCTTCATTTTATGTTGTGTAACACTTGTAATGCAATCGAATTTGTCACAAATTGTATTGGTCCTTAATATAACTACGGTGGGAATGCGTGGGGGAAAATAATCAAACACTTTAACCTCAGGATAACATTTTTGAAGTTTAGCACTCGGCAAAGCCTTGTACTAAACTTCCGAAATTGTACCATTAGGTAGAGATATCTGTCAACCTCACACGAGTGTTACAGACGCCAACGTTATACGGTAAATACAATGAGTGCTTTGAGGAGTGAAAGAAATCATTTTCCGTTTTAACGTTATGAAATTCTGTTAAAACACTCTCTTTAAAAACATCACAACATGGACAATCATTCAAACAAGAAACTAGCATACCATGTACTAAGAGAACCTCAGAGGACTAGGACTTCAATTAATTTTTAATTATCCGGCGTGAAGCAAGCGTACGTGGGTTGGCTATATCAGATATACTCCCTGCTCTGTCCTCAACTCTCCGTGAACGGACCCTAGATAAGCTTTAACTGAGAAATATAGGCTTATGGTATACAAGATACGACGTGAACATTGGCAACACCAGACACGACATCCATAGTGCTCTAGTGGGCATGTTAATGTCACCAAAGATCTCTTGATGGGAGACTTAAAAATATTTCCCCTTCACCGATAAAACAGCTGAGACGGCGTGTTTCGCTCGGCAGAACTACGTATTGGTATTGATTACATCCTACAAGCAACCCTGGATCAGGCAAGAAACCATGCAATTTTGTTCACATGAGCCGAAACAAATACTTAGAGCCGTTTATAAGTGTCCCAGACACACTGCCTCCATATCTGTACGATGCATTGTCTTGTTTTATTTTTGCTGTAATCAAAGTACGGTGTAAACCAACAACTGATTTTATCGATTAAAGGATGAACGAGCGTTGTCTTAGTTACACTGTACATGTGTGTGTACAACGTTCCTCTTTCTTGGTAAACACGAAACCTCAACTTTAAACATTGACCGTACCTTAAGCGATACCATAATCACACTAATTACGAAACCGTTCGCCCCTGTTGTTAAGGTACATATATAATGGTTCCTTGCAATTTCTTCATTTTGTCCATTTTTGTTTT
>NW_018484839.1:0-3727 GCF_002113885.1 Mizuhopecten yessoensis
TAAAGAATTTGCTATATTTCCCCTATTGGGCCCCGCCACTCAGCCAGACCTGCCATTTATACAAAATGTGTTCCCCTTCCCCTAAGGATGCTTCTGACCAAATTTGGTAAAAATCTGTTGGGTCGTTTAGGAAAAGTAACGTTAGCGATTTGTAGGAAAAGTTGACGGACGACAGACGGACGCCGCGCCATTGCATAAGCTCACTAGCGCTTCGGGCAGGTGAGCTAAAAATGGATTTAATTCATTTTTCGTGTTTTCACATATTGGGTTGATAATGTGTTGTATACAGCGTGTGCTGCATAAAATACTGACTTATCAGCTGCAGGGAGCCGCCTATCAACAGGTGTTTCATCCTTTAATCCCGTGCGGTGGAACGGGTCAGTGGGTAGCTGCGCGCCAGCTTTCCTCCCTCTTGACCCACAGCTAACTTTAAATGCTTTCTCTGCTGACTGTCTAAATTACTGTTGAAATAGAGGGCATGTGCGTTTAACCAATTAGTTGTGAGTGCCACAAGGTTCTGTTCTTGGTCCACTTTAAATTAATAATAGGTGTGCAACAAGGTTCTGTTCTTTGACAACCTTTATATAATTACAGGTGTTTCACAAGGTTCTGTTCTTGATCAACGTTTGATATAATTTCAGATGTTCAACAAGTTTCTATTCTTGGTCCACAGTTGATAGATGTATACATATACACAGTAGATTGTACCTTTAAAATTTACAATTTGCCAAACAAATGAATTACACTGCATCCGACACTCTTCGGGCGCTGGAAGCGCAGTACTTATCAAGCACTTCTGCCCAGTGGTTAACTACCAGCTCTTGATCCACGGCCAGCTGGGTGCTTTCTCTGCTGACTGCCCAAGCTCCCAACAGCTCGATTTCTATCGATTCAATTGATCCCTAAGGCACTTAGCCTTCTCCACACTGATTGTGCGGGGAATACACTAGTCTAGAAGCTCGGTATACTTGGCTTTCTTCCACGCATATGCCGTGTCGCACCTTGACTCCCATGGGACAGTGAGATCTATTGGCACCAGTTTCTTGTCTTTAGCATACTATATCACAATGGCTGCCCTCTGTGTGGTCTGGACAATTTCTGGGAAGACCAACATCTTTCCTTAGTCGTCCCTTTTCTCCAACTAATCTTGCCTTCTAAACCTTGTACTCTTCCACAACTGAGGACATTGGGAGTTGTAACTGTTGGTTCTTCTATAGACATATACTGGTGAAGATATCTGTTGATGGTTCTTTCAAGGCCTTCCACAGTAGATATTGGTATATCATATAACATGAAGGGCAACATGAGTCTTGATAACAGTCCATGTTCAAATCGTCATGCCTTAAATTTGCCAGGGAGATATGTTTGATCTATTGCTTCAGACCTTCTTGGAGTTGGTTCTTAATGCGTCATTCAGGCTGGCATCATACCATTTGCCCGGGCACTTTGTTATAGGATTGTCTACTATAGATTGCATGTCCTCTCCCTGCACCTGGAGGTTGAATCTTTGTGTGACATTCCCCTTGATTACCAGACTCCTCGACTTCTTTGGTTTGAACTTCATTTTTGCCCATGTGTCACTGTCTCACTCAAAGAACTTGCACATGCGCCGTTGGAGTTATGGTCAGGTCATATACATGTATGAAACCGCTGTTAGAAGGAAGGTATACCCCTGAGGGTGTCTTTGGTCCTCTGGTTTCCCTCTTTGCTACATTGATTATCAAGTCCATCCCCATCACAAATAACACAACTGAAATAGTAACTGAAAAGCTTCTGCCATAGTGTTAACCGTTCACCAAAAGCAAACCGCAGTTGAATCCTACTGTTGGAGTAGCAATTGATGATCCATTGAAAATTATATGGGCTGTGGTAGTGCTTCAGTGCGGTTTCGATAAGCTTGTGTGGTAAAGAACCATATGCGTTGGCGAGGTATAGCCAGACAACTGTGATGTCGTTGTGATTTACCTAAGCTTCTCTGATGATGATCTGATGGCACTTGTGTGTTCCACGCATCCCAAGAAACCTGGTACTCCTTTCTGCATTGAGGTGTCAATATACTGGTTTGATATCAGGTAAGTTGTCATTTGTTTGGCCAGCATAACAAAGAATATTTTCCCCTCCACGCCGGGTAAGAGATGGTTCTGAATTGTGTTCTTTGAACCCCTTTACTTTGGTGTAAATATTTCCTCTTTCTGTTGCCAACAATCTGGTACATTGACTTTCCACGAAAACACGTTCAAGATATTCTAAAGTTGTCGTAGAAGCTTTGGACATATCTTATATATACCTTATAGGCAGTTATAAGCAATCATCTTGTAGTTACCCAATGGTATGTCGCGGACATATATAATCAGAGTGCATTTCCATCACAAACTGAGTGATTTATTCAATACTGCTATCTCTCTTGCCTGATTTATCTTTATCGATCAGATTTTTGGAGAACTTGAATGGATCTGATATGAACTCTGCTCGACGCTGGTCTCTTTTCTTGCTCTTGTCACGCAGCTGCTCTGCCTTGCGAAGGCTTATAAGTTGTGACTTCTCTTCTTCCCCGGCCTCTCTTTATCTCTAAGACATTCAGAACACAACTGATGTCCTTGATCTGCCGCTGCCTTCTGTCTGACTGATCGGTTGTTTTTGGAGTTTTCTGAAGGATCTGTCCAAATCTTTCTATCCCGACGGTGTAAACGTCTTGTTAAGGATTCCAGTTTTCGTTCAGCGGCACCTTGAAGTATTGTCTCACGTATTTGATGACGGTATTCGTCTATATCTTTCCTTGCTTTCTTGTCTGCAGTCTTGGGCCAGAATAGTCTTGGCTTCCTTGGCATTCCATCCGCCTTGTGACCTGCTGTTGAGATGGCGGGTAGTAAGTCCGAGTTTCCACTCTGCGTTTTTAATAACGCCGATTGTGGTTCGTCGTCATCAAATACTTCTCCTTGTACCTCCATATCTGACTGATGTGTGTTGGTACGAAGCCTCTCAGTCGCTGAGAGGTCCCCAGCACAGAAGGTTTGTTCTTTACTAGGATCCTCCATCGTTTCACCAGATATAAAACCTGAGCGCTGCTGCTAACTTGCCGTGCCGTGCGCCCATACACAGTTTTTGCTTGATGGATGTGCAAGCCCCAAAGGTTCTTGCAGACTTTACCGCACCTACAATTCGTTTCTGTTTTGATTCCAGTCAAAGTCGATTGAACAAGCACTGTCGTTACCGTTTTATTCGTCCTAATGAGTTTTTCATCTAGGAAGACTCCGAGGGTATTCATCTGTAATGGAGTCTGTAGCTGAATAATGGGTGTCCTTTCAGGAAGGCTGCAATCTGGAATGCTACATCTTCTTGCCTCTGTTCAGTCTGTTTTAAATATGATGTGTCCTAGCAGGTGCGACTCATTTCGTGAACAGTTAATGTATTTATTTATTTTCTTATGAGGGGAAATGGACCCAGATAAGAGTTCTTTTGAATAATAAGTGATCAGTATACAATAATTAATGGATTTGATACACTTTTCATGTTTTCACACATTGAGTTGTTTAAAATGGGTTCCAATGTACTGAGGACTAAAGATTCGTCATAGAAGACTGTTAGAGATATGTACACGTGTGTATTGTTAAAGAGTGCAGATCTCAATAGTTTCCATGTTATGACCCTGGGACAAATCCATACAGGTGGGGCCAGACGATAGAGCTATGCTCCACAGATTATGTCTCTGTGGCCAGATGAGGGCCCC
>NW_018484840.1:0-3729 GCF_002113885.1 Mizuhopecten yessoensis
ACTCAAATGGGTAACTGTTACCCAAATACAGGATTATTACCCATAAGCACCGTTGTGCCAAACCTGTCATGATATAAGCAAGAAATATTTTACAAATATACCGAAGTATTGTATTTAACACAAATGTTTTTAGCACAACCAACACACCCAGGGATGGAAGGAAGGAGATGACATGGGATGAAATGAACATATTGGCCACTCATCATCCAGCAGATAAAGACTATGGCCACATGAAGATAGACGAACCTCTCACACCCTACAGCAAATATTCAGACCCCGAAGATGAGGATGGGGAGACACAACAAAGACGCAGCAGCATTAGCGAGAAAGAGATTGAACTCAACGCAGAGACAATAGCTTCAAGGTTAAATATTGTCATAAATAGTATATATAACTGGTGTCCGTATTAATTGATACAGCTGGTACTTAATTTAGATGTATAAATCATTGGTGTTCTCCCCAAGATTCTACCATAACATGGTGTCCGTCTGCCCATCAAAATTTGTTAAAACAACTACTTCTTTCAAACCGCTGAACAGAATTTTACCAAATTTGACTAGAACCATCCTTAGAGGGTGGGGATTCAGGATGGTACAAGTGAAGTGGATGAGGGACAGGGCCAAAAATGGGTAATTTGGCCATATAATTGCCAAAAACGACTTCTCTGGAACCAGAACGATGTGCGGCATATCCACTATATTTAATTTGAATCATTTCTTGTAGTGGTGATTCAAAATGTACATTGATGGAGTGTCTGACTAGTGTACTTGTTTGTACATAAAACCTACATGTACTAGTAGTCCAGGGTTTTGACTTATAGTACTGCACACCCCTGTCATGTTAGCAGGGTTGGCCATTGGGTCCACCTCACCCCTATAGATCGATATATTCTCTCAGGCATAACATGGAAACTATTTAGAACCTCAGCCCATAACCATATATATACACTTGTTGTGCATGTATGAAGAAATGAATACATATGTGCTGCCAGGATTAATCTAAAGTTCCAGCCAAACCCCTAGAAACTCTACTTTATAATCAGATATACAAATTCCTGACATAAAACTATGAACACAATATTACTATACAAGTTGGTCTTGGTGTCTGGCCCTGCTTCTAGGGACCCTGTCCCAGGGTCATAACATGAAATAGACTTAATACCCACTTTAAAATAAAATGCATAATCATGAAAGACCAATACACTTTTGCTGCCAGGGTTGGCTCCAGGATCTGGACCCACCCTTAGGAACTCTATCTCTGGGTCATTACATTAAAACTGTCAAGATCACCACTTCATTACTATATAGAGATGATTTATTGTGACTGTTTTTAATTTTTTATCTGTAAACAATTGACTTCTCATCATAACGTTGTCGATGAAATTACAATGAAACTAGTACTTTTGAATCTATTTTAAAGAAATGGCTGGCACCCCAATCACATCTAATTATGGGCTGTGGGTTATGGCCATAAAAGGGGTCACTGAATGCAAAACCTTCAATTAGCCTGAAACTAACCATTATAATTTCACCATCATTTCATAAAATGATCCTTAAATGATGAGAATCAAAACTAATGCTCAAAAAGGGCTGAATCTTCAGGGTGGGGCTGAGGGATCTGATGGGATAGTAAGGGTTCTCCAATGTGCAAAGCATTTTAGCAACATCATCTCTGAACTTACTGGTGGATTATCACCGCACAATTTCATCTCCACTAAAAGTCCTTAATTGATAGTGATCAGGTTTATACTATATGTCTACTTCTGTGCTTCTACTTATTACAATATATATAGCAAATGTAGGATGTAAAAGGGACTAAAAAGGTTTTTAAATTATACACAATTGTGTTTAAACCTATTGTAGCAGTTTTTGATAAACAATATCTTAGTGTAATGTTTTTGACTATGATGTAATCCTGTTACTTTTTTAATTACTGACTTAACAATTTTGTTGTCTCAGATTAAATGAAGAAGGCATTAATCCCACTGTGTTAAGCCATCCTTCAATTGACGAAGAATCATCTTCTGATGAGGAGCTAGAAGAAACTCCAGAAAAGAAAGGTTAGTTAAGATTGAAATAGTTGAAGTTTATTATTGACACTTCCAAATTTTCCTCAAATTTCATATGTAGGTCTCCTTTGCCTTTGGTCTTGAGTTGTGCATATTTCATTTTGAGACACTTCAGAAGAAAAACGTGATAACCGTCTTAGATTTTTACTGTTCAACGTTTTCCTTTATTGTTGTGGAACAGAAAAAAGCTAACAATTCTGTTTGTTCATGTTGGTACGGTAAGTTTGTTGACAAGAATATAAATTGAGAAACTTATAAGAATCTGTTTTTGAAGCAGTCACGTTTTCTTGTGTTCTTTTAGTATATCCTCTGGACAATGATTGTCAGAAGCTTAAATTACTATCTGTGGCTGTAAAATCTGTGATACTTTCTGTTGTAGCTGTGAGGAAAGTTTTTGAACAAAAGAGGAAGCTGCACTACAATGAATTCCAGGCTGTTAAATTAGCCAAGCAGTTGATGAAAGATGATGATGATGACGACGACGAGGATGAGGATGATAGTGCTAACAAATTAGATAATAATGTGACGGACTCAAGTCAGCAGCCAAATATGGATTCAGCATTAACGGAGCAGAGTGAACAAACGGAAGGAAAATGATGTATAGAGTACTGTTGTTAGACTTTGTACCTAGATAGCAACATATCCCCTGTTGTGTTAGTTTATACAATAACAATTAGCATGGTGTTTTGTAATGTTGGGTATGTGTAAGCTTGTTATGGTGTGTTAATATATACCGATGTTTAGTCTCCATGTCTCCCCGACTGTTCAAACCATTGTTTTCTAATCCCAAAAGGATAACGAATTGCAAATATTTGTCCTGGCAATCAAAACAAAGCAACTTTGATGCATATCTAGTGTTTGACTTCCTTCCCCTGGATTTTGTCTATTGCGCGACAGAAAGGGCACATTTCAAAAGTCTAAAATCACAGCACATATTGATGTGGATTTGGTAAATCTACGATGACAAAACCAAAATCCTTGTACTAAGGCCAGACACCATGTCATGATCAGTTTGAGTGTTTTTGTGAGTCTGGTTACAAGGTCTGAACACACTCTTTGTTGGTGATAAAATATCATAGATTTAATATATATATGTGTATATAAACTATGTTTTCGTGTGTGTGTCATATGGGTAAATATATGTTTTGTATGGTAATGGGTACATATATGTATACTTCCCAACTAATCCAATATTATTGCCAACTGTATACTGAGGGGATTTTCTTAAGTCCAACCCTCTTGGCTGTAAATGCTCCCAAAGCAAGTTCTCAGTCATGTTCAACCTCAATTTCATTTATTTTTTTGCGGAAAAATACTGCATTTTAACTAAATTTTGAGACCGGAAAATTCATTTCACTATTTGATCCACAGCCCTTAAACGTAAAGATGTAGACTTTTTTATTTGTTTTGTATATCGGTACATCTGTAAGTTAATAATCAGTGGTAATTATTCATGTACTTTGTTGCAACTACATTTTATATTTTTTCGAAAGGACTTGTTTAATAATGTTGGTATATTGACTTTCATAAAAAATATTTTTTATTGAAGAAGAAGTATATGCAAAACTTTTAATATAGATATTTATCGATGTGCGTACTTGTCTAACACAACTTCTGTACCCATTTTATATCGATAGATTCCACAAAACCTGCCCTCTATG
>NW_018484841.1:0-3729 GCF_002113885.1 Mizuhopecten yessoensis
CGGTATCTCTGATAACACGTGACTTATAGACACTACGGTATCTCTTTTTCTTATGAAAATATAATTTCTTTTTATTGTTGGTCACGTTTATGTCGAAACAGGGTCAAGTTCGCTATACTTTTTTGAGTAACAGACACGTGCGTTGCACGTTCATATGTGTGCAGAAGCTCGAACCGATGTATCTATGGAATGCTTACACATCTGAAGACGCCCACCTTAGGAATTCTTAAAAATTCAAAGGAGTGAGTGAGTTGACTCGGTATGTATTGCAGTTATTTACGTGAAACATATTACCAGGATAACAGGGGATGGGGTTATGTGATAAACTTATATTAATCTATATCCCCAATTATGTAATAGCAATGATACTAGACAAAATATAGCGATGTGCATACATATAGTCCGCAGTGTCACTTGATATTTACTACAGTATACCAGGAGAGGTTTCTGAATGCACACTGTCAGTTCTCTGTTTTCTATAGAATGTTAGTCCAGTATCAGGATACGAGAGCACATGGTACACATGTCTGTTGGTGTGTGATGGTGTGTACGATCTGGCACCGTTTTCCAATGTACCGAGTGACGCATACTAGTAATGTTGTTTGTAAACATTGACACGTGGACCCGTTAGGTATCGGGGACGTCCCAATATATATGAATACGCGTCATAGACCACGCGATATATATTTAATTAATGTATATGAAGTTTAAGTGAGCACAACTATTTTAGGCAGTGTCTAATAACCTAGTCTTTAGCGGGGCGTTAATCTATTGGTATTCCGCTAAAAGATTATGATCTTAAATTCCTAGAGATGAGCTAGTCTTTTTCGAAGTATACTAAGACATTGTCAATTTTAATCCACTCGCGAAGATTTATAGCATTTTTTCCCACTTGTGTAAAGGTGGCATGAACAAAGAAAGCTGCCGATATCGTAGCCCGAAAGTTTGTTCATTTTTTTTTTTATCTTATTTAGTTATATATTTATTCTTTATCCTATGAAATCAGATATGTCGGAGCTACGGCACATGTATATACAATTACGTATGGTCTGATATATAAATTCAAATCACTGTTGGAATTACAGGTTAAATTGTATATAACAGAAATAATATTTGAAATAGCATTAAGACAGTACGTACTAACTAAGTGCAGGCCGTCATCAGTCTCATAGACTTCATGGAATAGGAGAGACTGTTATAAACAAAGGATCGGCAAAGGCCAAATTTACATGTAGCTGTTATTTTGTTATAAATCTAGTCTAACATAGTCTTCGAGAAAATGTCAAGGAACTTCCTGATTTGTGTAAATTTCAATTATGAACGCCTGATTCCACAGGAAGTAATGCCTAACGCTCGCTGACCAATGCCAAGTGTATAGCTTTGCAAAAATTGTATTGGACCTGTCCAAATCTACCCACAAAAGACTCTCGAAAGGTCTCCTATTTCCATGTGTATTTTGGCGAAAGTTTTGTTGGATACTCATATTCAGGGAGCCCAGCGATTGCAGTTTTTGGGAATGTTTTCGATTTTAAGTGATTATTTATTGATAGTGAGCAATGCCTACAGACAGATCCTTAACCTAGGGTCTATTTACTACAGCATTGTTAACATGTTACCAATGCCACAGACCGCTCTTACGGCTGTTTCGACTTAACCGTGAACAGGTCACCGTTACTACAGCATACAAAAACAAGGTCTTAGGGTCATTAGACGACTATAATTGTCATACATAATGGCCCAGTTGCTTAAATCTCAGCAAATCGAAAGACAAAAACCGTAATAAATAAAACACGAATAGAAATGAAAGTTTACCAGCTTCAAAATCCTTTGGCTTTATGAGTCTGTATAGAGCCCCTTATCAAACAATGACTTTAATGTGTTCAAAGTCCGGAGTGTTGCTTCACTAACTATTGTTGCATTCAGAAATCCCCATATAAATACATAATAGTACATCAGAAGGCTCGTTACATATGTATAGGAGAATTTCCCTCGGGTGTACAGCAGAAGCCCGATACTTACTATACTCGGGTTTTAAATCGACTCGGCCAATTTTATATTAAATCGATGTTGCATAAGCTATCTGGGCACTTTGCGGAGTGTCTAAAGGGCAATGAATTAAATACGGTATGCTATATAGGACGGTACTTGAGTAGTAGATGACAGGTGGCCTACAGCTTATACATCAATTAAATAGATCGGTCATCGATATTCTGATACAATCAGAAGGTAAATGAAAACATTAAACAGGCGGATAGGTGGGAATTTCTGATTTCATTACATGTAAGTAAGAACCCTACCAAGCTGGCGATGTAAAGACGTTTTCCATAGATTGTTGGAAAAAAACTACGCACGCACAATTTCCGAAATCTAACCTCATCCCATATAACGGTCACGCCGCTTTTAATGGTAGCGAAATTATATTCCATAACATTTTTGACGTGATCGAGTAGATATGATTATAAAGTGTTACTCCTGTCCTAGATCTACGACCTTCGTCTCTTGTTAGATTGTCATGGATGTTCACAAACATCATTTCATGAACAACTTAATGCTTTAATCGTCTGGGTCAAAAACAAATGGAAATATTCTCGCCATCATCGCTCTGCACATTCATAGTTTAATCTATTGCCATAAATCGTATATTCATATATGGATGTTGACGTATATGACCTCTTGCATGAGTTTGTGGTTTTGACCGTCAGGTGTCAAAAACAAGTCATCATCATTACAAATCAAATTTTGCTGTCATCTTTACAGACTTCACTTCGTACCGATGGTCATGAATCTTAATAAAATCAAGTGTTTTTAACATATCTTTAATTTGGCGTATTGACGTTTCGATATTTCTGAGATCATTGTTGCTACACAAGAATAAATAACATCACGGACCATAAGTTGCTCTACACTTAGTACTCTGATCACTTCGACTCGCGAGGGTATTGGTGTTGTGTGCGAAGCTTTGATACTTTTTTCCTACTTTTTTCCTAAGTTATTCATGTATATATTCCGCCATAATACATGGCATTACAAGTATGTTCCCTTTTGTTTTTTGGTAGGTCATTACTTTTCTGCAAAATTACTGGGGAAAATATCATGTTTTTGCCAATCTACTAGATAGCCATATGCAACCTGCGACTGTCTTTGTACATGTACTACGAATATTGAGAAAGGTATTGGGATAACGACTAAAATATTCCATGAAATTGAACTTTATTTTGTGATACACTGCCACGTTATCAGACAACACATTTACAGATCAGTCGTATCCTTGGTTAAGTAATTTAGAATGTTGTGCTACGACTGGAACCAGACTAAGGGTGTCAATCCCTACGTCATCACAGACAGCGCGGGTCACGTGCAGCTCGAGACGTGTGGGATGTGGACTGCTGACGTAGTCTCTCCGTGGATTCCTCCCGTCCAGCTGTCTGCATATATGTAGCCGCGAAGGCGTATGAGAAAATAAGAAATGTAATAATGAAGACTGCGTCGGTTAACGATGCATGAATTTTCATTTTAACAAAGGGTAACCGATTGCTACTATACATGTTATGATCGAGCAGTGGATTGATCGTAATAGATGTCCTTCGTAAGTTGTTGGTTGATCCTAACGACTGTCCTTTGTGAGTGGTTGGTTGATCGTAACGACTGTCCTTTGTGAGTGGTTGGTTGACCGTAATAGATGTCCTTTGTGAGTGGTTGGTTGATCGTAATGACTGTCCTTTGTGAGTG
>NW_018484842.1:0-3730 GCF_002113885.1 Mizuhopecten yessoensis
GTCCCGGTAGACAGATATAACCGATAAGAAAACGTTACTAAATCTTCTTAGATTAGCTTTGTCTCTTCACGTAGTCACGTGATCTAACTTCCTCAGACGAAATATAGCTATTTCCTGTTTGTTCTAGACGCATTAACTAATAAAGCGGAACTACCGGTAACCGGTCCCAATGCCTATACTCTTCGCTATACGGTCCCCAAGGAAATGTTTTGGCATATAGATACGTTATGTTGACTTGGTTGCATTCCGAGGAGAAAAAATACGGACGGTCAAAGCTAACAAACGAATCTCATTTTACCAACATCGGGCTTCCGGTACCCCTTAAAATAGTGTAGGGGTCATAATACTTCCTTTCGCAGATACTTTGCAGATTTGTGCCACGAAGGAAAGCTCGTTAGCTAGAATTGAGGCTTCTTGAGGGTTTTAGTTAGGATATACAAATATCAGTGAGGTTCATTTGACTCCTCCATCCCTCCATAACTGCTAGTTTGTTCATATACTGTACATAACATAACAAAACTTCTCAGATAGTTTCTTATATTTAAATAGAATGTAAATATACGGCGTGTCACGGTAAACGGGGCACGTACAGGTATCTATGGCAAATAAAAATGGGGGTTCTCCATTGAAGTCAAGCGGGTGTTCGTTTAAATGCTTTTAATATAATCCAATTTAACCTCTGCCATCATTCCTTGTAATGAATATCGTGCATGCATACTTGAGCAATACGTTCAGGGCAGAATTGCTTTTAACTAACACATGCAGTAGAAATCAAATATGTCCGATAAAGCTCGGTCGAGTTCCGCATTATGTAAT
The DNA here is from genome assembly GCF_002113885.1 of Mizuhopecten yessoensis. Classification (NCBI taxonomy): domain Eukaryota; kingdom Metazoa; phylum Mollusca; class Bivalvia; order Pectinida; family Pectinidae; genus Mizuhopecten; species Mizuhopecten yessoensis. The sequence continues at coordinate 817 of NW_018484842.1, forward strand.
ATGCCGACTCGGCGCATGCTACCTGGTACAGTGAGGGCAATCCTAGATAATACTAGGACTGGGAGTAAGCCGGCGACCCGGGATAAATAAAATACATACTATCTCTTTTCCACGCAATACTATTTCGTTCCCACGAAATAACCTATCGTAGGATAAGTCTGTACGCAGTACAGCGATTTGTTGCCATGCAATTCAGAAAAAATGTATTTGCACGTCTTGGGCTCCGAACACAAGAGAACGATGGTGATGTGCAAGTGACTTAATATGAGTTTGCACAGAAGTGGTCTTTATAAAATATAACAAACCTCAGGATGCAGAAATTATCTGAAACTACGAATCCCTCCTCTTCATTGCCCAAGCCGTAGCAGCATCACAAACAAAACGAACATAAATGTTTACGTTGATGCATGTCTTGAAATGGTTAAGGAAAACAAGCATCGTGATCCCCCAGCGCGGTCCTTGGTTTGTTACATAGGGGCCTAGGCAGCCCCGAGTTGATTGTTTGTTCTGTTATGTTAGGTTTTGAAACCTCCAAATCCCTTCTCCATAAGTACCTTCAGTACTTTGCAGACGTGAGATACAGCATTGCTGAACAAGTGACGGATACAGGCCCTTAGGACTTCTTGTATTTGATATGTCGGTGAATTGTTTTAGCTGGCGTATGTGTGATTCATTCGTCTGGTTTACTTGAGTGAAGTTAATCGCCCATATATAGCACCAACACACAGGTAGACCGCAGGTTTTATACTTTTCCTGTTAAACGTCACAACCGTTAGATTGATGACGATTGTTTTCTTAGGACAGGACAGGACAGACTTTGTAACAGTTCTGTATGGCAAATATTTATCGCACCAAAGTCCAGGTTCCGACCCCCGAACACCGGACTTGGATCTTCAGAAGGAAATATCCTATTCTTTAGATCGAACATATGTTCAGAGTAATGTTGAAATTTGAGGGATTTAAATCAGCCTTCGGTAAAAAGTATGATGTATACGAGAAGGGAGGAAAGCTCTCGATGTCGAAAAATCGTAATACATGTATATCATCATTGGTGGTATTTTTACCGAAAGTTAATCTTAACCCCTAAAACGTGTAAACGCTGAACGTTTCGATGGGGATAGACCTCCTAGCGAGAGGAAGAATATCATAGTGGAGCGGAGAAATGGAGAAAATAATCTATATTTAATTAAATGCGTCATACTTGTTCTGTTATATATCTATTTTGTCTTATAGATTCGTCCGATTATGTTCGGAATCCGGGTTCCGTTCCCGCGTCATTCGTGTCTTTGTATAGAATGTATGTGTTATGTATACATGTACAGTACGTGTACCTGTGCCACTGTTGTCATGTGTCGTTTCTATTCCTCTTCGGCTAAAGACTTGAACAGAAAGACGTGTTTTTCCGCCGCCTCCACATCTTCCTGACTTCGCCCACCTTCACTGCTACCCTAGGCGTCGAAGGGATAACATATAACCGAATCGCACACCCCGAGACCATTCAGCTCCCTGTATTGATCGTCAAACTATTTTCAACTATTTCTCATCCCCGGTTCCGCATAATTGTTAAGTGTGCAATATCCACGTGGGTTAATTATTGTAACAGATGAATCTGAATTATGATAAAAGTACTACACAAGATATATGACAGGGATATGTATATATAATCGTATTGTTACACGACCTAAATCCCATTTATATGACAGGATATTATACACTTACATCATTTAATTATTACAATAAGAATTCCTGTAATCTAACTTCGTAATGTTGTCCATCGCCAATGATGTTAAATGTGTAAATGTTCGGTGCGTTCGTTTCTGTGTCTTGCTAATTGTATACGTCATAATGTCTAAAACGTTTCTATTGTATTTTAGGGGTATACTAACTATATGTCTTCGAAGCAATCAATGAGAAATTGAATCAAAATCGGTCAACTTCCGTTATCTTGACTTAACTGACATCATTGGGGACTCAATCATTTGATCAGACAAGACGATATTTTGATATTTCAGGGTGCTTTTTTAAGAGATGCACCTGTGAAGTCATTTTTTAAGCAAATGAGCTGAAAGCAAGCATAGATCTACAAAATGTAATCGAACGGAATTGGTGTTAATTGCCAGAACAGCGCGGACCTATGGCCGGTAGTTAGCGGGTCGTTTTTCCTTCATTATGATCTCTCAACTTCTTAAGTTAATTCTCTTTTTAACTAAGCCTACCATTTCATGATCAATGTTTTGTACTGAGAAACAGTTTGGTATTATATAGTATTGTAAGATTACAAGAGTGAAGGACGGCTTTAGATAGTAAGGTGATCACACGCACTACTTACTATTAATAAAACATTTAAAACCTTACCTTCAAACACCAATTGTATACATGCTATAATGGACTCGATGACTAAAACCGAAATTATATCCATATCTGGTGACAAAGAGCATAAGTCCGATTACGTTGTGGAAGTCCTTACGCTCGACTGCTGTAATAAGGTAACAAAGCAACCCCAAACGTAGCGCGGATTTAGGGCTAATAAAGTTACACACGAAACGAAAATCGTGGAAGCTACATTACTCAACCACTTTTAGAATTGTGGAATTTTACATTGTGACTCGACCTTGGACCAGGAAAAAAATGTCAAATTAAGTATATTTTTTGAGTATTTAGTTTAAACAACCGCTCAGTGGGTCTTGGTGATATCATTTCAGTCACATAACGAAACCTACTATTCTCTGGTATACACTCGTCGATGTCTCTAGAATATTAGTTTAAAAAAAAGCTAATACACATACACATTAGTGCAAATACCACGGTAACCCTGTGCCTAGTGCCACGGTAACCATATACCTTGCGTAGGTACAATAACCCCGGATATATGTTACCACGGTAACCCTGTGCCTAGTGTAGGTACAATAACCCC
>NW_018484843.1:0-3730 GCF_002113885.1 Mizuhopecten yessoensis
CACAAAATTACTGCCAGGATTAAAGGATTTATCCTATAGTGAACGACTCAGAATACTAAAACTACCAACTTTAAAATACCGAAGGATGCTATGAGAAACAGTATTCATGTGTTTAAGATTAATATATTTGATGGGAGAGGCAGCAATGGACTCTGTGTACACGATAATTGATCAAGAATTCGGGGTCATTCACAAAAATGAAAGATAAACCATTGCAATTTAGATCTCAGAAAACTCAGTTTCAACTTTAGGACGGTAAGAATATGGAACAGCTTCCAACAGAGAGTTATAGACTCAACTGCAGTTAAGAATTCGAGGTCAATTTAGATGAACACTTAACATACCAAAATGTCATAACTAATTAAAATGCAGTTGATGTTTCCCTGCTTGTAATATTATAATAAAGAAAGAGGTTCATGGATAAATTCTCAGTCTTTGAAAGTTTTTTGTGAAAAATGGAAATAATAGTAAGGACTTTTTAATTGTATAAAACTCTTTACTGGTGAATAAGCAGACAAAAAAAAGTTTCGTGAATCTTAAGCAGGTACCCATCAATTTTAGAGTTATTTGACACTAAACAATACAATATATTTTTGAGAAGTCTTTTTTCGGAAATAGGTTTTTTGGCAAATATACTATCTTCACGTGGAAGGTGTAAAACAGTCCTATGATACCATTTACACACCTGTTCATTGTCATAAAGATTTAGTCAACCGTAACGATTTATCTTATGCAGAAATGCATGTAAACAGTGAATCAGTTTGAGATGTACAGTGTAGGTTGAACTTTGAGACATCTATCTACGGGAGAAATCAGAAAACTCATTTTGATACGCCCGTTAAAACTTTTGATGGGACGTTTTGTGATATAGGGAGCTTCCGTTTGTTGTCCATCCACTACACTTTGGTTTCCACAAGGTAGCATGCTTAGATATTAACTAATTGTCATGAAACCTGTGAAACTATGTACATCATACAAAGATTTAAACTAAGTTCAAAGTGGAGACAAATCTATGTATTATTAATTAACATATTGTGCTATGATTGGTCAACTTCGAAACTTAAGTTTTGCGAGATAACTTAAAGCTTAAAGAATAACTTTTGATATTGATGAAACTTCGTATGCATGTACAAAATACAAAGACCGAGGCTACCCGTGATGTTAGGCGAAATGCATGTATAATTAATTAGAATACTGTGCTCTGATTAGTCAACGGTTTCCACACAATAATTTTGTCAAATATGATAGGATTCTGATGAGACTTAGGACATGGACAAATAAGTGCAATCCTTTCAGTTGTAACCATAAACTGTTAAGGCAATATAATCTACCGCATCATTATCTTTAATTGCATTAATTCATATATTTATTTTGAAATTTATTTCCTCTGATAACCTAAATATATTGAAGAAATGTGTAGATCCACGGTTATTTGACACTTACATTATTTGCCAAACTTTGTTTTGCAAAAGAAGGACCACGAGAAAGAATATATGCTAATAAGGGGAGACTTTTTTGTTCCCAAAACCAACCTTTAGTTTGTACGAAATAATTTTACATTTTTTGACACCGTCTATTTGGTGTTAAGGATTTTTTAAAAGATGTTCTGTTATAGTCCAATTGAAAGCAAAAGTTATTGTTATTAATGTTGTGTTTTTGTTTTGTTTTTTGTTACAAATATAACATGTTATTATTAATCCATTTATTGTATGATTAGGGCTATTGAATTGAGATAAAGAAACAATAAGAAAGTAAATCAGATTTGCTTGTAGGCTGCCTGTCTCTTAAGCTTGTAACAACCTTCTTACAATGTACCAGTTTTCGTTAGTGTTTGGGAATTGAAACATGTTGTTTGGTGTTTTGTCAGAGCTATGGATGACATGTCTGGGTTTGGATCTGTTTTTGACAACACTCTGAATGTTGAACAGATAATGAATGCAATGGACATTGCACATGTCTCGTCTCCGGACTCCATGTAAGTACATAGTATATATGTAATCATGCCATTACCATGTCTACCTCACACTAACCTTCTACAAACACCACCATACATCTCACCGAGCCGCATCACTCCACACCACATATATCTATCTTACCATACTTAGCAAAGTGTACAGATCATTTTCCAGTCGATGTCTTTTGAAGGAATTAACAAAATTATGATGATCTGTCTTGGTCATTATGTGCTAATTAGTTTATGACAAATCCGCGCATACATAGTATCACAGCTGATACAATATGATTTGCTAATGGGTTTGCCAGTGATATGTTTTGAAGGCGTTATCTGATTTGGAGTGCACTTTGTCTTGTATATGTCATACCAAAATCTCTGGTATAAGTGTGATTCTTTGCCAAATTTGGGCATATTTTAAGAGGTCACTAATCGAAGGAATTATCATATTAAGATTAAATTTACCAAATTCTCTCGACAACAGTCCTGACTATATTAAGAAATTACCGTTACACCTGTACAAATACTCTGAAAAATCCACACTGATGTAATGTATATGCTGATAGTTTGGAAAAGATATATTTTTAACATACTTTCGCAGAGTTTAATGGAACTTTCTGCTTAAGTCCCTTGCTCAAGCATGATTCTTTGCAAAATTCAAACATAGTTATTTAAGTTACTGCAATCAGATTGACAGCTTCCTGATGATATATATTGAAAGGAAATGCCGACGGACAAACTTAAAACACAGCGTTTTAAGCGTTGCAGGTTAATGAGGACTTTGAGCAAGACTTACGGTTGCCGTCATGATCAGATCTCATTGGCCATCAATATGATAGCATCTTTGCTACATCAGGAATTTTCTCAGAAAGTTTATCAACATGATAAAAACGACGTTTTATTCTTTATGAGCCAACGGGCCAGATATCCTATGACTTGTCATGTTGCTGTAGTTCCAGACCATGCCTTCATAAGGCATTGCAGCCATTCTAAAATCATTTCAGGTTTCAGACTATATATAATAAAACACGCACATTAAGCATGTAAGTGGTCATACAAAGTCTTTAATTTTTGGGTTTAATGTTCAAGGTCATTTTACATATTGCATTCAAGATTTTTTTTTTTTCACAGAATCTCACCTATTTTCCCTATGAGGACTGACAACCATGAGTCATTTAAGGATATTGATAAAATCAGGATGCATGCTTTTGATTAATGACGGCTTATCTATTGTTTCTAGTTTGGTTTGATTATGTCAATGCCTCTCTACGCTTCATGTCTTTTGCATGGCTTTTTTTCTGTGAGGTGTCACTGGGACGTTTTGTATTACAGCTAATATAGATTTGTATTCATAATGTGCTCATTTTAATTAGCAAGTGAAACAAAACAGAAAACTGTCTACATAATGACGAATTAGGTGAAATAATATGTTTATTAAAACACAAAGAAGTTAAATCAGAAGTTCGACATTAATTTGAATTGACTCAGTTTTAAAACTATTATGAAAATGGTATTTTAAAATTCCTAACGAAATTCTCTTTTTTTCATTTCCAGACAAATCGATGCATTCGACGAGCTTATCAGTGAAGATGATGACATTTTATGATCACAGAGGATGATGCAACAGTTTAGAATATTGAGGACAATAACACGTATTCTTTGTAAACTGTATCCAGCATTCTTTGAGTTTACATTCCTGAAAAAAATGGTAAATTGGATCGTGACACAACTCGAAATGTGAATTATTGTCAGTGGTGGTCATTTGTATAGTGTTTTTTT
>NW_018484844.1:0-3730 GCF_002113885.1 Mizuhopecten yessoensis
GCCAGGTGGCATATGACTAGTAGTTACCGCCTGATAAGGCAGCTCCTGCGAATTCCTTAAATTGTATTGACTAATGTAAATGCTAATTGTATTAATTATATATCTACATGTATGTACTGTAAAGCGCTTTAGAGTAGCTTAGCTTAGTTGGATAGGGTGCTATATCAAATGTTGTATATTATTATTATTATTAATAATAGTTATTAAACTTTTTTTGTGTACATCATCAGTGCAACATGGTTTGGTTTTAGTTTTCTTGTGTTTGGTGTCCTATTAACTGCAAAGGTCACTTAAGGACGCGGTTGCATGCGTGAATGTGTGCTGGACGAAGTATGTTTTTGCAGATCTGATGCAATTTTAGAGTATTACCTTACTGCAATACATGTACCATTTCGAGGGCACCTAGCAAACTCTTTCTGGTGATCGTGATAATGAAAATAGGTTTATCAATTGGTTATTGAGATTGCCACAAATACTGAAATTTTAGCTAGTAAAAATACCATTTTTAACGAATTTGGTGTGTCCCGGCGAGACGACGGAATCCTCTACCCCTCGCTCTTGTGCGAATGTTCAACACTTGGACCTAAAGTGAGTTATTGTCAAATTTGGTGCTTAAATAGTACGGTTGTTAGTAAATAGAGATACAATAAAAATTCCAAATGTTGCAATGGGCTCAAGAGATCTGTTTCGGTTACTTTTGCCTCTCCAATCAGAGTGCACAAAATTAGTCCCAAATTATATAGAGGGCTCCAACATCATTTGCTTCTTACATGTAAAACTTTTCGGTGGTTAACAGCAGGTACATTTTGATCTCAAACCCCGACGTGCAAAGGTGTTCACCGTGGTCGCAATTATCATACATGTCTTGTTTTCATTTAAAGACCAAAAATAAAAACATAAATTCTTCTAAAACTTTTTTTTTATATTTGTCGACAAACGCGATTTACTGATAATCCTGCAGAATTTGTATTGACGTACATTTATATGATGAACAGGAAAAAAATAAAGACACAGCAGCACCATTAGATAGTGACATATGTGTTAGACGGGCGTAACTGATCGGAATCGCACCATCATCAACATGTCACGCTGTGCCATGGAAAATGTGTAGTAATGGATTGGGAATACCTAAAGTGCAACACATTACAGCTCAATATCGAACCCTTGGAAAGGTATTATACATTCTATTACTAAATTGGGCATTCCATCTGTTCTTTGCATACAAATGAACTCTAAAAGAAAATCCTGCTTGGAATCCAATGCAATGACAACCCACACTGTTCCCTCTAGTGAATTGAAGACGTTGACAGCCTGGAACATTCTTGTAGAGAAATAACGGTTGAAATTAGACGCATGTTATTAAGTGTTTGTTGCATACCATCAATTAAAATTCCGATCAAGATGCATCTGAGTACAACACAAGATGGCTTTAGCGTTAATCTCATTACGTTAAGCCCCAGCCGTGATTGTCTTTGCGGCGTGTGTCAGAGAGCGTTGTACCCTCGTTGAGGAGTTGCTGGGATACACAAGATAACAGGCGTAATTTGTCCTCACCAGCTCCAATACTGCCACCAGCATCACGGCTAGCGGGCCTCCGGTCCATGTCAGCGACGCAGTGCAACACCACGAAAGCCGCGCCTCCGAGTAGGTCTAGAAGGACAATCAGTCATTGTATTCATTTGCGTCGGAGAAAAAAACCAGTCCTCGATACTTGGAGGGTTAAGTGATATGAGCTATTGTAGGAATGTTCCATTTATCATATCCAATCTACGGTGGCTTGATGAAAATAGATCGCAATGGTTGTTTGAGACACTTGAGCGAATTATCGATACGTTTCAAGTAGACAACAGTGTGAATATACATATCAGCACTGTCTTACCGACATGTTCTGTATACCGTCCAGAAAGAAACGTGTTTTAAACTTCCCTATCACAAAATAAAGTCGAAATAATTATCTGAAATATATCGCATGTTAACCCATCGAACGTGAAAAGTTTTGTAGCCAATACTTAGATCAGTAAGGGGAATGAATAACTTGTGTTAAGCTGAGAAAGTGAACGGTGACAGAAGCGTGGCATGTAATGGGATAATTGACGCCGTATACTTGCGTGGTACGCGGATGCCAAGAATGTAACATCTTAAGTCCGACCAGGTAGTTTGTACATCGCTGTTTTGTCATTGAATGATACGTGTTAACGTATCTCGATAAGCCTATCAGTTCCATCTTGTCTCCAAAAAGTCGGTAAGCTTTTAATCCCGAATTTGTAATCCAAGTTTTTGATTGGTTAAAATAAAAAAATAAAAAAATCTTCAACATATACATTGGCTTTCAAGACATGTAAGCAACACATTTGAATATGATTTGTCACAATGGCTAACATCAAGTATCACCAATGTAAGTAAATAAACGAACCTACTCGTGAAAGGAGACAAAGCTTATGTCGTCTTGGTCTACATGAAAACTAGTAACACACTCGGTAATTGTATTCTGTTCAATAATGTAAATACATCCGCTATCTGTGCACAAAGCTTAAGTAATTAGCATGCATTGGAAAAATGCAAATACGTCCCGAATATTGCCATACTTTCGATTGATTTCCGGTAACTGTGTATTTCATGCATGTAAAACCATGGAAACCTAAGCTGGGACCGGTAGCACACACACATCACACACATTTGCCGGTAGATCAAAGATCTAAATATTGTGATACCAAAGGCGCTTTATACATGTATCAGGAGAGAACATTTGGATTCAGCTAGTATATTTGTTGTATCTCGATTAAATAAGACAGAGTGAGCTAGTAAACCATTTATAAAGCCTCCAAGTTACTTCACTTCTATAAAAAATCTTTCCTTTTTACATGTACGTTGTATTTGCATACATTTTATAGACAAACAAGACAGAAAATGCGTGGTCACACCATATCTTCAATCCATTAAATTAACCTATTTCAGGTAAGGCATATTTCCATTATTGTATTCAAATGCAAGTAGACAGCTTATCCCTCATAATTATACAATCAAATCCAAATTCTGTCTTAAAGTTAAATAATCGTAAAATGCAAATCAGTTGTAATGAATATGATATCACACAAGCGATAACCTTTGAAATAATAATGCTTGCTCAATTATCACGTGTCTGTAACAGTGTCCGAGCCGTCCTTGATTGAACAGCAACGAAACTAACAGATAATTGAGTTTAATAGGAGAAGAAAGGTGTCCCAATAAAGGCAAATATCTTGGGAATTTTAAGAAGGTCCATATCGGAATAGTATTATACTAGGTCCGAACCTGAACATAATTATTTGAATTTCTTGCCATGGATGACCATCAACGAATTACTATATGAAAATCAGTATTCAGATATAAAACAATAATGTATATTACGAGGCATCCAGAAATAATGAATTGCCAATACTGTACAAAAATGCATTATTGAGATATAAGATATTTTATTGTTCACTAACAAAATTAAATTATTAAAGCACAGGACATTTATTTTTCGGAAATTATTTCCGGAAATTTTGTACAAGTATTTTTCCGGATTTCCTAGCTCCGGTTGAGAGGCATATTCGTCACTTCTGTCATGGCGATATCCTAATTAAGACCACCTACAAGGGAACAGACCAACACCCCAGTGCCGCATGTACAGGAACCACAGGAACAACAGTTGGAGGTCCAACCATACGCCCGTTGTCAGTATAATGTGACCGGGTGGGGCGTCCTGCTG
>NW_018484845.1:0-3733 GCF_002113885.1 Mizuhopecten yessoensis
TCATTGCCCAACTTGTTATAACATAGTCTAGGCTATTCAGCTTAAGCAGTCCTTATTATTGCCCAACTTGTTATAACATAAAGTCTAGGGTATTTACCTCAAATAGTCTTGTTGCCTAATTTGTTATAACATTGTCTAGGCTATTCAGCTTAAATAGTCACTGTCATTGCCTAACTTGTTATAACATATAGGTTCTTTACCTCAAATAGTCCTTATCATTGGCTAACTTGTTATGTCCTTGTCTTTGCTATAGTCTACTTTACATACTAGATTAGACTAAAAGTTGCATTTCGATCCAGTGACTTGGTTGATTTCTGATGTTGGACATTTATGAAAATATTAGGCTAGCTAGGATACTTCTTATTCACTATTCCTTGTAGGAATATAAACTGTGATGTTCTTATATTGTTTCTGAATAAAGGTACATTTGATGCAATATTCATCTACATATGTTGGTATGTGACCATGCATTGCCAGGCCCTACACAATGCAGCCGTTAACTGATAAAAATGACAGTTGATGGAGCTTGGACACATATCAGGTTATAGTCTACTGCTTAATTGACTTCCACCAGATACGCTGTACGATACCTCTACATCACATTGAAGTTGGACTGTAGATGTACTAGTATCTATAGGTGATTGATGTGTTGGCCTGAGGCCTGTACCCAGGACCCTAGATTTACCTGTGATTTACCTGATGTGCACCTAATGCTGGTACTATAAGTAATATATATCAATCCCCAGCTAATGTTTGACACTGGCCAGGAATGTCTGCTGATATCCTACAGTAACAGCTGTCTTAATCAATAGTAAGTGTTTTTTTGTCCCTCTGATATAAGGTTGTTTCTCAGTTTTTTCCTGCTATATTTATACCTACCTCTGTTATATCCTTCATTGTATGGTCGAGACTTAATATTTAACATACAAAGACATATTATGAAGCCAGTACAGTGGACAAATACGGCGACATCTGCTGCAGAAGTTATTTCTGCTGATGTGACAATGCTGCAGCTTCGGTTGTAATGGGATTATAGGCCTCCCTTGTGTTGGTCTAATAGCTCTTACAAATGTTTTCTATGCATGGTTTCTATTAATACTTTGTGGAATGGACTTGTGTTGATATTATATATCAATGTGACTCTGACAGTTCATAAAACATTGACCTCTCCTTCAACTTGAATCATACTGTAATTAATGTATGATATTGTGTAAGTGAACCAAACTGATGGATTTAAGAATTATTACAAAGGACATTTCTATCTAATGCACTTTCGCCATTATGCTGCTCAATAAATATTTCAGTTACGGTATAAATACACATTTATATTTAAGAAGCAACTGATTAAGAGAAAATGTTCTTTCAATGTTTTCTGCTAGCTTACAATTTATAACTGTGATGTACGTGTGTTAAAGTTAATGATCTACGATAGCTTACAGATTATACGGTAATACCTGTGATTTGATTTAGAGTTAAAGAAATAAACCTTGTGCATTATACCTTTGATATGATTTGGAGTTAAAGCTATGTTACCTTATGCATTATACCTTGATTTTGAGTTAAGGATATATGCTACCTTACACATTATACCTGTGATGTGTATGAGAGTAAAGGATATATATCATTCACTTGTGTTATCTCCCGTAGAATAATTATGTAAGAATTATCTCATAGTTCATAATTATCAATTATCATTACACACATTCCTTTGCACATTTCAAATGACATCAATTTATTAATCCCAGATTACCATTCCTTACATTTCATGTGTTTCTTAAAATTGAAACTCGTTAGGATGTATATAAGTCGGGGAGATATATTTATACTAACTACTTTCTAACAGGATAAATCTGGTAGCTAGTTTTGTACACTAAACAATTTCTTGCTCAGCGCTGCTTGTGTATTTTCTGAGAAGTTTAACATCATGCACAGGAATTTACAAATGCCAATATGCATATTTGTTTTCAACTTCTGGTTTATACAGATCTCTTTCCTTTATATTTCAACAGATAAGAGAAATCCCTACAAGAATGGTTGAAGTTGTGTGATGATCAGATGTTTGCAAATCCTATGAAATTGAATCTTTACGCTTTAGCACATTCAACAGCAAGTCAATTATATTCATAAGATCTTTGTCCGAAACATGTTTTTCTCCATAAATGAGATTTACAATGGGCTTTTGTATGTGTTACTATGGAAACAAATGACATTGATGTTTGTCTTTTAGACTGCTGGTCAGGAAATGGGCTTTATGCAACAAACCCATTCAGTTGTGATCGGGTCTTCATGGTAAAAGACCGTAACCAGAGTTAGGGAAATATGATTTGGGGAGAATGGTTTGGATGGCTAATCAATATTGACTTCATTATAAATATCGCTCAGTAAAATATTACAATGTCCAGACTAGCTACTTCGTTATCTGAGTTTAATGTGGCTTATTGTGGATTGAGGAGTCATTCCCTATTGATTAACAATAATGGAGGTGTAGGATGTGAGATCCTGAAGCTGTGTTTACTCTGATACCATTCTGGTCACTGAACACACTGGCATGTATACATGTTTCTTCAGTTCAGGAAATTATTACATTGTTTTTTTATTGCAGTGTACGGTTCATAATCAGTGTCTGCATCTAAAATCAATACAAATGGTATTAATTTACAGGATTTTTCGTGTAAAAGATAATTCAATAAGACTGGATATATTTTATTGTTTTGCAATAAAAAAAGTGAGTCATTGAAGATAGGAATTACATGAGGAATCAAAACTGAGGAAAGATCGGTAAACAGATCTATGGATATAGATTTTTATGAAGGTTCCTTGTAAATCTTAAATTCCAGTTCATTCATAGTGTTTGGTTTTCATTTCAATTTGGTTTTGTAGCTTTGGGTATAACCACTAGCAGTGGTGAGGTGAATATGATGTTACTATCTGTTGAGTGTATGTGTAAGGCTGGAAGAGTTATCCCCCTTACTATGACAAAAATACTGCAAAGTGTACTGACCTATGATGTTATTGTTGTGTGTTTTAGACTCCTCGTCACCTTAGTAAAAGACTGACACAGCTGTAGGCAACTATGGGAAACAAAAGTGGTAAGCAGAAGAAAAAGGATAAGGAGACGAAGAACAAAGAGGAGGGAGAACAAAAGGTAAACGGTACGGCTGAGGAGAAGCCTGCTGAGGAGGCTGTCAGTGACACACCTGCAGAGAACACTGAAGCAGCTAATGATAATGAGAATGAAGGTGAGAAAGGCGGTGGGGGTGATGGTGGTGGGGAGGCATGTCAGGAGGATAAGGCTGGGGACCAGGCACCAGAACAAACTATTACTAACACTAGTGAAATAAAGGCTGACAGTGACAGTAGTTCACCAGCTCCTGCGAGTGCAGGAAAAAGTGAACCAGTACAAAGTGTAGATAATAGTAATTCTGATACAAAGGAGGAAGTGAGTCCCCCTGTACAGACAGCGTCTGCTCCTGTAGTAGAAAGTAGTGAAACTGAGAAAGTGGTAGAGGCAACAAAAGATGAATCAGTTAGTGAAACAAAACCTGCTGTTATGGAAACAGCTGAACCTAAACAGGAAACAATAGTAGCAGTGCAGCCTCCTACACCAACGGAAGAGGAACTACCAGAGGAGCCACCATCTCCACCTGCACCTTCGGAAGAGCCACCAGCTCCACCGGCACCTGTGGAGGAGCCACCAGCTCCACCTGCACCAGTGGAAGAGCCACCAGCTCCA
>NW_018484846.1:0-3733 GCF_002113885.1 Mizuhopecten yessoensis
TACTATCCTTACTGTTGGTATACTATCCTTACTGTTGGTATACTACCCTTTTTTTGTTCTTTCTGACTTCAGCCTTATTGTTTGTACACGTTACCTAGAAATTATGTTGTATTTAGTGTTGTATTTAGTGTTGCATTTGCAGTATCTCTGTCAGGTTTTACAAAGGAATTCAGCTAAGGGAGAAAATTAAGGGTCAATCATTATGCATTGCATAGGGATGAGGGATGTGGAAATTCTACCTTCGGTAAACCTCCATCCTAACCCGAATTCTTCACCCTGGGGTAGAATACCCATATCCCATACACCTACGTATGACAAACTCTACTAGTTATATAAAGTGTCACATAGACCCTATTTAATGTAGAGTCGAGGTCTAGAGAAGGTAACCATAGTCCCACGGACTTGTAATAACTTATAGCATTCAGATTTAGAAGGAATTCAGACATTTTAAATTTCAATCTTCATGACTGAAATTTATATTCTATATTTCAAATGAAAACTACAGTACAACATATTCATAATCAATTTTAAATGTTCAAGACTTTTGAAAATTCCTTACTTGTTGGGAACATGAAGTGAATGAATCATGTTCAACTTCATTATAATATACATAAAAACAAACATCATAATAACAACAATGATAATTCAGAATGTACTGTCTGTTATTTCAAACTTTTATCAATCAGAATTGTAGCTTTGTATTTGTTTTTAGAAAATCTTAGGCAAAATCGTTTTGTCTATTTTTTCGTCAGATTTTAGTTTACATTAGAGGTAGATTCGACATAATATCTGACATCAGTATGACGTCGGTATATTTACACTGTATTTCCATCAAATACTGGTCAGTGACATCCCGACTTGAAACTAAAGTAAATACAACGTACAATGTCAGCTGGGAAGATAGCCATCAGCGATCTAGAAAGGTGAAAATAATTATCTTAATGTTCACTGCTGAAAAAAACAACTAAGAAAGTTTCATGTGACAACATTAAATGAAACACGTTAATTACTCACCACAACCAGGTTAATATGTTCCACCTTTAGTAACGAGGCAATATCCTCCCTCGGGTCTCTCTCATCACTAGACTCCATTTTAGAAAATTCACAAGTTTTTTTATTCTATTCACATTACACAATATTATTGGCTTTAGACGCTCTGATCCTCACCAAGCCTTTTCTCAAATATTCCTAGTACATCCCAAAACTGAGGAAATATTTCAGAAATGGCAAATTAATTTCCATGCATCCAATGTACTACAAAAGGAACATATTGAGGTATGAAGACAGACACAGTAAAACACCAGGATTATTAATTGGAAAAAAACTGTCAGTAAATTGCACACTGAAAAAAGCTCAATGTTTCCTGGTGTTGATGTTAAATGCTCAAATATTTTCATAACTCTCAAAACATACCATAATGCACATTGGTTTTGGCATTCTTTTAAAATCACGAATAATGAAATAATAATTTCATCTTAAAAAACTGATTAAATGATGTGCAGCTACATCCTCTTGAGTACTGATATCAGTGATACAGTTGTCAGTCTAACTAACGGACGTTGATAGATTATCTCCCTTGAAGAAGTTGTACATTCACATTTGAATTAAAAATCTCAAATTTGAATACAACTTGTGAAATTTGTCCAAATGTAAACACTGCTCCACTTAGCTTGATGGTGACTGTGGTCTGTTTAACAATACTGTCGTCAACTGTTAGAGTTAAGTGCAGAATGAAACTATAGTTATAAGTCACTTCAGATAACAATCAGTTTTGTTATCTCCCTTGATGAAATTAAATATCACTTGTAGAAGCTAACAGAACATCATCTGACGAAGCAGTGAGCTATCTGTTATAATTCCCAGTTTGTACTTTTCTATCCGTTACTGAATAAATCGGAGTTTCCAATATAACGTTCCTCTGTTTCCTTGCCATGAACGGAGAATTGGTTAACCATACTCTCATGTTTGTAATTGCTGTTGTAAACACGGCCCTGTGAACTTCAGCAACCATTCATAAACACAACGACCTCCAGTCTCCGTTTGTCAGACACCTTTCATCTCTTTTGCAATGTTTGTGGACCACAACATCAAAAACTGTTTTACCTTTTAATCAATATATACAAAAAATCAAATCCAATAATAAAAAAGAACTCCGACAGTGAATTGTCCTTTACTTTACGATGCATCGTTCTATCAATTTCCTTTCAATAATTTTGAAGATCCAAAGATCAGTCCTGGGTCGTGTGACAATTAAACATGGCATTAAAAACACCAGACAAGTAACTTTTTTCAAAACAAATGAAGTCATACAAAATATACAATATTCAATTTGAATGTATAATATTGAAAATTTGTTTAAATTTCATATTTTAAAAGTATATTGATGAGTAAGAAATCAAGGAAAATATTCATTAACTGCCTGTGTATTGGTATTAAATAGTCCAATGGTGAAAAATCATTATTTAGATTTAAAGAAAACTGTTTGAAAAGGATGGCGCAAAATTTCTACAGTATCACATCTTCCTATCACTTACTAGGAGGTAATATCTGACCCCTCATCACCTGCTGGCAAAGCTTTCAAATCTCAGTAACAATACCTCAAATAGATATCAAAATCATCCTAACATGGTAGTAACGATAGTCTCCGCTTCTGAGATTCAATGTATAAAATAATCTCCAATGACAAAATCCAGATTCACATTAACAGAAATGTTGGCCTGAAAACAAAGTTTTCATATTGTCACATCAGTCAACAATAAAGTGTTAATGACGTCATATGTTACAGTCATTATGATACATTCCTGATGCGAGATAACATCTCTTCCTTCGTAATATATTCCAGACTCACATATTCACAAGTAAAACAACTACAGATTTTAAATCTCTCGTCAGAATCACGCTTTCTCAGATGAACTGTCCGTCTGACACAGCCTTTGTTATGGATTCTGAGACTCAAAGTGTAGAACAATCCTCAATCAATCCTTAACATTAAGTTCCATCTTCATAGATTCACAGGTAAAAGATCTCCGTCATAATTTTCTAACAGTTAAAATTTCTCTAGGTTTAGAGATTATAATGGCAACTCCACATCGAAGTGCAAACAGGCAAATGGCCTATAGTAACAGGAAGTGCTCAAGTGAACTGTAACTGTTTCTACCTGTCATTAGCAATTAAACAGTGTTTCTGCTGTGAGCTGTGGTACTGATGTCAACACCACACAGAGGCTGAGCTGTCTACTGCCTTAGTGTATAGGTACAGAGGCTGCTATAGTGTATAGGTACTTCCAGGCTCTTTTGAGTTGGTGCTGTGATGACTCGACTCATAGCAGCGCGACCGTCAAAGACTCAAAGCCGTTCACACTTAATTATTTATAAGGACACGTATCATTTATCTACCGCAGTGTACATCACTATAACACGGTCACACATCATCGCACATATCATCGCTCGACGTCCACTGGTTCTGACACCGAGTGCCACAGTACTGATGCTCACACAGTTTACATCAATGATATCTAACAAAGTAAGGATCTCTGACTCGCTGAAGTCAAACAATAGAGACTTTCAATGTAGTTTTATCATAGATACAATAACCTCCTTTTGATTCTGTTCTGTATATATACATGTAGCCTTTGTTTGATTGGGTCAGAGGTCGTCAATTGAGACTGGCCGTAGTTTGGTGGTTTTTCTCCGGGAACTCCGGCTTTCCTCTACCACCAAACCCTGGCACGTCC
>NW_018484847.1:0-3734 GCF_002113885.1 Mizuhopecten yessoensis
GCTGCTGGCCTGATAATGGACAGCTGCTGGCCTGATAATGGACAGTTACAGGTAACAAAAGCAATTTTAAACACCAGCAAGTTTTAGAAGAAAATCCACGATTTATTCACAACATAGGGCGTTACTATATGAATGTTAATTTAATTATATTAAAATTTAACAATAAAATATAATCCATTGAAACACACATCAGCTTGCCCATATCATTTTTTAATTTTCTTGAAAAGAAAACTATTTGAGAATAAAATAATCCAACAGAATGCCTTAAAACTGACTTGAAGAGGGAATACGATAATCCAATAATTCTTTAAAAATATGAATATTGACGGAATAGAAAAACACAAATCTTGATTCAGGAACAATTTAACAGATCTTCACACACATTGATCCATAATTTGAGGTAGAATTAATCCATTAGACCTTCCTGATGTTTCACGAATATAACGGTTATTTCCTGGAAGTGAGATCATTTAACTGCCACCAGTGTTGGTTAAGGAGATATTGGAATTGATTTACCCTCTGCGTCAGGATTTGTTTATGTTTTTATCATAATGCTGCAATTAATTTAAGTGCTATTTTAGTTAACTTTCACTTTTGTTCTCTGTTCAATGTGTTGTGTTAATCAAGATGTCTTTCGTACAAATCTTCCAAAATGATTTTGAAAGTGATATCGTCATCTCCTGAGGATCGCATATTCCTGCTTCAAATGAGCAGGCTTGATTGACGGGTACCCAGGATTCACTGTATCAGTATTTGGACATGACAATTACGTGCAATCAATCAATCAATCGATGGATTAATTAATCAATCAAACAATCAACAAAGCGATAAAATAATAAATTTTAGCTGTTGAAAAGACGAAAATGTATGCATGATATTCATGACCATATAACGAATATCTCCTCCGCCGGAAGTACAGGGGAAGTTCCGGAAAAGTCAGAGGATATTCAGACTGACTACATGTATAAACTAATCGTATAGTTCAGAATCTGTGAGCATTACATTTCAGCATAGTTAACGAAAAGCAAACATTAAGTGCCTCGCTGGCTAATCAGGGGGTTCCATCCTTCCTGCCTCATCTGTGTCATGCCTCAGTACAGTTACTAAGTATTATATACAAATGTAGTATGTTTGTATATATTATGAATGAGAAAACTTCAAAATGTATGAATAAATAGATTAAAGGAGTGAATGAGCGTAAACAAAGAAAGAATTAATGGCGATAATAAATGTATGAATGAACGTAAACACGGAATAAATGTAAAAGGAAGAATGTAATGAAAAGAAATGAAAAAATGATTAAACGTCTGAATGAAAGAATGAATGAATGAATGAATGAATGAATGAGAGCCCTCTTGCACGAGGACATTTTTTGTAAGGATATTGAATATATTGCCCCAACCCTGGCAGTATCCTTAACATGGTGTGGGGCAATACAAAAAACAACAACAACATTTAAGTGTTTCGAGAGTTACCAAACGTGCGGAAAAAACCTATCCGGAGAAAAACATCTACCAGAGAAGATTTTAAATCTCGGCTGTCATCATGTATAAGGAGGGACATCCGGTCGGATATACATAAGCTCCAGGAATTGTCGTCGCGGTTACCTTTCTTTTTTTTAACTCCGTAATTGGGGCGAATTTATTTGTACACCATTAGAGCGAACAACAGTCAATAAATAAACACAGGTATAACATGTGAGAGGCGAGATCAACACTGGGTACAAGCCCTACCAGCTAAGTGGGGATGATGGACAGGGAGAACAATTCCCTGTAGACAATTAAAAATGGAAATACAAATATCTTCAAATTACATGACTGAAGGGCAAACTAATAATTGGAACGGTTACCGGTCGGATAATGGAAAACCGGATTATCGGAAAATATTGAATCTGGTGGATATTTCTAGAGAATGATATTATGTTACTCAATATAAATATAAATCAATCATCAGTTGTTGGATGTCTTCTGTATCCTGTATTTGTAGCACCTGTTTGGGTAGAGCAATTTCGGTTTACCAGGAGTGGGGGATTGGGGAAATGGTGCAGTGGGATGGAGCGGGGGTCTATATGACCGATTTAGCGACATTCTGGTGTAATATGGCTATATCTACAATACGAGAATATTGTTGATACCTTCCAAATCAATAACATCAAACATAGATATACTTATTATATACATATACCACATACGCATACACATTATATACATACATACACACACACACATAGAACAATTCGCAGCAATGTTTACCATTGAAAGATGTGAATTGTTTATGTAACATGTTCATTTCACACGGCTACCTAGTATATTTCAAAGTGTAATGGACAATATAAAAGGCGCACCTACCTGAACAGCATCATTTAAGCACTGTATGAACGTCCTTAGCTGGTGTTTACGTTTTCTTCAATCAGTCTCGGTCTGTTAGATCGCCATCCTCCATTGGCCTGCAGCAATGGCTATATTTTACCTCACAGCGGTCTGGTATTGGTGTCAGATAGATATACGTGGTATCTGTGATACGGATATGATATTTATAGAGAGGGGAGGTTTGTATTTGTACTGAGTAACACGTTAATGTATGGTTAGTACATATACTATGGCCCCATGTCAACACGACATAATATTCAATTAAGTGTGTGTGTTTCTCCGTATGTGAATACCGTATACGGTAGCCTTCTATTACAATAAAATGATGGTATTTGGCTTGGTTTGTGTTTTTATTTTGCTTAACGTCCTATTAACAGCTTTATTAATTTAAAGACGTACCTCAATGTGTGTATTGTATGCGTGTGTATGTATGCTGGTGGCAGGGTATGTTGGGGTATTTGCCACCTTGCGATAGCGCGGATCTGACGCCGACTTCAGGGTGCTACCTCACTAAAACACTTGTAATATAGGAAATAGGAATTCCAACTTGACAATGGCGAGTCTAACACTTGCCTTTGTCCAGTTGGCATTCAATCGAATGTCAACTGAAATCAGTTCAGTGCTTAAATAATGCTCGTTCATTTCGTTATAAGGTCGGAAAAAGAGACTCGTTTAAGTGAAAAATAATGTCTAGAGTTCAGAGATATCACCAGTCGGTCACCGCCATTTCATTAGACGATTCAAACACGGCTGGAACTTAAACAGCGAGACTGAAGTGTCTTGTGGTGTACGAATGGCTCAATATTAAGTTTACGGATGAAAGCATTCATATATTTTCTTCAGAAAAGGATTTGAATAAAAACGAGAAGATTTTTGTGTTCATTATATTATTTGAATCGCTGTCTCCTTTTCAATTTTATTGGTTAAATAAAAGAAACAGTGTGTGGAGCTTATCGCGGAGTAATCTTACCTGGCTCTTACCTAAACAGTGATAGTCAATAGGGGGTGTCACTTTTCACGCAGTAAATAGTGGCTAACCGCATATATTACCGAGACAAATGTCTCCACAACATGTAATCATGGATTGCAAACAATTTTTCACCCAATCGGAAAAAAATAACTACAAATAGCGCATGGCATGTACATTATTAGTTTCTCAAGATTTCTTTCTTTCTTTTTTTTTTTTTTAAATTGGATGGAGCAATGTCGGAATGAATGCTAGCATCGGCATCGGTAACATGTACATAACAACTAGATGTATAATGAAGTACGCAATTTAACGTACCGTATTACACGTATTTAACCTACATTCGTTGATGCATTATGAAGTACGCTATTTAACGTACCGTATTACATGTATTTAAC
>NW_018484848.1:0-3737 GCF_002113885.1 Mizuhopecten yessoensis
TCCTACTGTAATCAGGGGACTTTACCCTAAAATGTAGGACCACACCCCTCCAGTAATCAGGGGACTTAATTAACCCTAAAATGTAGGACCACACTCCTCCAGTAATCAGGGGACTTAAAATGTAGGACCACAATCCTCCAGGAATCAGGGGACCTAAAATGTAGGACCACAATTCTCCAGTAATCAGGGGACCTAAAATGTAGGACCAGACTATACTCCTGTAATCAGGGGACTTAACTCTTAGTCTCCAATGTAGGACCAGACACATCTAGTAACAGGAGGTGGGCTTACAATATTGTGTGTGGTATGATAATGAGATCTGAAGAAAGTGGTGGAAACTGCCTGGTTTATTGAACATAAAGCGTACAGTATTTGTAGGAAAGAGTGCCATAAAGGAATATGTTACTGATTTTGTTTTCAAGACCCCCCTCCAACAGTTGATCCCCCATCCCAGCTGCCATACTGTGCAGTGTTAATGGACATCCATAATGGCTACTGGTGAGGACTGAAGTGTGTTAATCAAATGTTTTTTTGACCTCAGTATAATGCATTGTTTTCCTTGCGGTATTTTTGACCTGTCTAACAGTTCAGGGAAACCACTGATTTTTACTCTATGTCTTACATGTTGAATTGTTTATGTGATTATCAGTGGAGGTGAGAATGGAACCATTAGGAGACTGTTTACCATGAATTAGTGAGGACAGCCTGGGGCTAACTCTGTACAGCTGGACTGTACTCTAGGCAGTGTTACTGGTGCCAATACATAGGCAATACACCTCAAGATAAAAAGATAAAAAAAAACTTTCAGGATAAAAAGATTTGGTTTTTTGAAATGACACAATTAAAACTCAGGTAGTTAGTTTCTAGCACTCTCCATATGAGAAAGGAGGAACAAAGGGTTACTATTGACTGACCATCATCCAGTATATATATATTGACCAATCACTTTTATTGCTACTATCACATGAATTCAATTAAGCACAATTTAAAAATTTACATTGATATTTTACAGAGAAGGGTGTTTTGCAGCTGTTGGGCTTCGATATGTGTAAGATAATGATGTGGGAAAGAGGAAGGAAGTAGTGACGACAGTATGTAAGTTCGCTGGACATCGAACCAGCGACCCTAGAGATTTTAGTCTGGGCTAAAGCTAAAGGGAAGTTCCCACTTGCCCAAGCTAGTAACTTTGACACTTTGTACAATGCACATCCTTTACAAGATGAACCGGTCCTGAGATAGAACAGAAAGCCTGATATATGTGTGGGGACTCTATCTATTACAGTCATCTCTGTAACAGGTGGCTGGCAGATCAGATTGGACAGCAAATCAATACAAAGTATAAGCCTCATTCCAGGTCATAATAGTCTCTGTGAGGAAATATCCAGCAATGAATAGGAGATAATGATCAAATTTACAACATTCTGTATTTTGGTTTAAATTCTGATATCGAAGATATTAAATTAGCTCCAGAACATGTCACTCAATGCAACCTGATACCAATGAAGGTTTGAGAATGTTTCCTAGATTTGAGTAATAATTAGAATTATTGAGCTTGGTAGCTGTTTTGTGTAGGGGTTTCTAACTGGGTTTACAATAAGCTGATAACACCTAAGTATATGTAATGTAGCAGGCAGCCATTGCCTTTATGTCTATAACACTATTATACTAAATATCTATATACTGTTCCTTAAATTTTGTGAGTAAAACTGAGATTCATGAATTATTTTATACTTTCAGAAAACGATTCAGCTTTGGGTGAACAGGATGCGTTGAAGGAATCAAATATGTATGGTGTTATAGAGAGAAAGGACAGCTGTTTTTTATCGACTGACCAACACTGTGACCAGTAGCTATCAAGTGAATATCAGCTCCATCGAAACCCTACCATACTTCAACATTTTGATTGTCTGCTGTTGTGATGTAAGGAGAGTGCCATACCTAATGCATCCCATCATTTATCAAGGACCAACAGTTTTTTGAGATTTATAAAGCATGGGGATTATAACATTATAATGTTAGTGTTTAGATGGTCTATTCTCAAATACCCAGCCTTGCTCTTCAACATCAGTCAGCCTTCCTTGATCTCAAATATCAAACTAAAGTCAAGAATAATTTCCCTTATTGCTCTGTAATATGATATGTCCTTATATGGAATGTTAGTGCTTTCTTCAACCTTTCCTTGTACTTTGGTATATCTAGAGGCCACATGCATTTCACATGTTAACATGTTAATCTTGTACATGTTTGTATGATAATTCAAAATGGCTACCAGTCATATTAATCCTTGCCAGACAAACACGTAGCCCAGACAACCCCATAATACATTACACATGCAAAATTTCAAGATGCTACATACATATCACAATCACTAAATAACCAGCTGATCAAATGTCAAAAACGCAAGTGTGGTTACTGGAACCGCATCACACGAAACCTTGCAGACAAACACATGTGATAGAAATACAATTGTAAGGGCAAACTATCACTCCAGAAAGGGTATGTTTAATCAGAACAATTATGGTATTATCTCAACCAACTTCGTTGAAGAAGGAGTAATAAGTTTTGTTGTTTTAGGTCGTCAAAACAGCACCATACTGGTGTAGTGCCCATCCTAACTGAATGGCCAAAAGGTTTGCATCACAAAAAGTGTTTTTAACTACCCATGAAGCAAGTATTCTATCCCCCAACATCAGAACGCGTGCACTGCTTCCAAAATGTTGGTTCTCACGCTTAAGTAGCCGTAGTAACGATGTTAGCACACCCTACTGTGAGCTATACTCCATCAACATTCCCCTACCCACCGACTCTTGTAATGATTGCCGACTCTATGCTGAGATCTTTGTACCTGCTGAACCAATAATTAGTGGATTTCTCTAATGCTACTGTAGATCATGCAATGCTACACAACATCGGTGAACTTTTCCATCTCGGACAAGTCAATAATTTGTAGCAATTTGCACCCAGCCACAGAGCTGAATCAGACAGGAAAACATAACCTCATCCCTGGCTTTTTCCTGCATGAACTAGAGCTGTTTGGAAATCTTGTTCTACAAGTGTTTCTGGTATAAAGACAAGCCTCTTTCTGTGGTGTCATAGGTCATAGGGTATGTCTCTAGGGCAAAATATCTATATGTGATAGATAATTCAGCAGTACGGTGGTTGTACTACAATTTCAAATTGTTTTGTTTTTTTAAATCAAGATGTATCATTGAAATGTTTATATAATACAATGTTGATTATTTTCACTCGGGTGATTAAAACAAGAAACTCCTAGTAGATTAATCCTACAGTGCACATCTTTCCTAGCTATATAGCAGCACAGTGGAACCAAATTTGTCCAGATACTAGTATTTTCTTTTTATCCAAAATCACGCTATCTTATTAGATGCCTGCTGCAGGCTTCATAAAAAATTGTTGCCCAAATTGAAGTCAGTTGAAAAGCTTGACTGCATGTCCACTGTGGAAGGAGACTATTGACTGCATGTCCACTGTGGAAGGGGACTATTGACTGCATGTCCACTGTGGAAGGGGACTATTGACTGAACGCTGTAAGCATAACTACACATATCTGTCTACAAACAGTCCCACTCTACCCACTAACTGGGTTTGACTGACCCCTCACCTTATACCTGGGTATTTGTTCCCTGTAATGACAGCCCTCCTCCCAGTCTGGGTATTTGATAGTTGAGATTTTCTCTATTTACTTCACAAAGGGGTGAAACATTCCATTAATCCCA